>NC_091144.1:14414668-14728189 GCF_041381155.1 Argopecten irradians
AGTCTTGTTTGTCCCAGTCACCACTTTTTCAACTAATTTTACCCGGATATTGTGTAAACATTTGACTGATATGAATCGGTGGCTCAAGCCAGACATAGTGTACATTGTTTAAACAAAGGCGAGAATGGGCCGTGCCCTGTATGAATGGAAACTTAATTGACCTTGAAGTTGAGTGTTCACAGATGAGTTTTGATGTTGTGAGTAAAAGTCGTAACAAAAATATAAACCAGTCGTGGAACAAGGACTAAACCTAAAACACAAATAACGAAGGAATTTGACATCAAACCCAGTACATTAGGTGAGATTTTGAACTAAAAGATAGAATAATAGAGACATGTGAAAGAGGAAAGTTTACTCCGAAACGGAAACGGAAGCTGTGACAGGGTCGAGGTTGAGTCCGATAACCCAGATTACCTGATTCCATTAACGAATAACATGGGTATGGAATGTAGTTATTTCTGTAGATAATTACGTTTCTATGGATGATAACGTCACCACAACCACAACATTATCAGATCTATGTACTAACGTCGACATTGACTAGGATGACGATGATGATTAAAAACATGACTAGGCTAATGCTGAGGCACGAAACTGCTGCATCACTAAACTAACAACTTGAAGGTACATTCAAAAAAACAAAACGTTTTTAAAATATTTTTGTCAGTCTTGCTTGCAATAGTTTTATTTGTCAGCAACAAATTTGTTGACAAATAAGAGACAGTCTCGCAAAAGCAATTTCTTTCAAAAATGACAATAAGGCTTAATTACCGGAGAACAGACTGCAGTATCGAGGGTATGATATATTGTAAATGTTAAATGTTTAATGAAATCAATTTTATAAAAAAAATTATGTAAATTAAAACAAATGATTCTAAAATTAGTTTATTAAAATATTTTGATTTTCTTGTTGTCGTTGTTGATGGTCGGATCTACGTCTAACAAGGGAAGTAAACTCGAGATGTCCTACGAAAATGCCAACCCGGTTATATAGAAACCCGCTTATTATAAACAAATTCATACGGTCCCCTGAAATTCATTATATACAGGTCAGACAGTATTCCTCATGGTACAGTAGTTAGATGACCATTAATGCCCTTGTTGTCATCCAGTAGCCTTTTACAAAATTATAATCACAAATTTCAACTCGGGTTAATTTCAATGTTTACAGTTTAACTTGGCTTTAGAAGAGTTTGGAATAATTCTGCAGTATTCACAACATCAATGTTGTAATTTAAGTCATGTTCTGACTGAAGGGAAAAATCTTTAAACAGCGAAAAATGCAACATTTTTTTTATATTGAAAATGTAATTTATGTCTATGTTGCAGTGATGATGAAAATTAAACAGCAAAAAATGCAACATTTTTTTTTATATTAAAAATGTAATTTATGTCTATGTTGCAGTGATGATGAAAATGACAGCTCTGAAGATGCATCTATCTTCAAATCAGAGAGTGACAGTGGTGATGAGGATCATGAGCCCAAAGAAAAAAAACAAAGAAGAGCCCGAAAAACATGGACTCAGCAAGAAGAAGATGAAATTAATCTCTATTTTGAAGACTACCTGAAAGCAGGTATTACTCCAAGGGGTCCTGCGTGCGAAAAGGCTAAGTTAAAAAGCAAAGCTAACAAAGGCCAAATCCAGTTTAGGCAGAACCATTTGATAATAAAAAAAATCAGTGCAATGAATCATAAAAAAAGATTGTGAAGATTGTGATTAAGCATCTTCATCTCTAGAATCTTTGTCTCTAGAATCTTCATCTCTAGAATCTTTGTCTCTAGCATCTTCATCTCTAGAATCTTTGTCTCTAGAATCTTCATCTCTAGAATCTTTGTCTCTAGAATCTTCATCTCTAGAATCTTTGTCTCTAGAATCTTCATCTCTAGAATCTTTGTCTCTAGCATCTTCATCTCTAGAATCTTTTCTCTAGATCTTCATCTCTAGAATCTTGTCTCTAGCATCTTAGAATTTTGTCTCTAGAATCTTTGTCTCTAGCATCTTCATCTCTAGAATCTTTGTCTCTAGCATCTTCATCTCTAGAATCTTTGTCTCTCTAGCATCTTCATCTCTAGAATCTTTGTCTCTAGCATCTTCATCTCTAGAATCTTTGTCTCTAGCATCTTCATCTCTAGAATCTTTGTCTCTAGCATCTTCATCTCTAGAATCTTCATCTCTAGATCTCTCTAGCATCTTCATCTCTAGAATCTTTGTCTCTAGCATCTTCATCTCTAGAATCTTTGTCTCTAGCATCTTCATCTCTAGAATCTTTGTCTCTAGCATCTTCATCTCTAGAATCTTTGTCTCTAGCATCTTCATCTCTAGAATCTTTGTCTCTAGCATCTTCATCTCTAGAATCTTTGTCTCTAGCATCTTCATCTCTAGAATCTTTGTCTCTAGCATCTTCATCTCTAGAATCTTTGTCTCTAGCATCTTCATCTCTAGAATCTTTGTCTCTAGCATCTTTGTCTCTAGCATCTTTGTCTCTAGCATCTTCATCTCTAGAATCTTTGTCTCTAGCATCTTCATCTCTAGAATCTTTGTCTCTAGCATCTTCATCTCTAGAATCTTTGTCTCTAGCATCTTCATCTCTAGAATCTTTGTCTCTAGCATCTTCATCTCATCTTTGTCTCTTCATCTTCTCTAGAATCTTTGTCTCTAGCATCTTCATCTCTAGAATCTTTGTCTCTAGCATCTTCATCTCTAGAATCTTTGTCTCTAGCATCTTCATCTCTAGAATCTTTGTCTCTAGCATCTTCTTCATCTCTAGAATCTCTTTGTCTCTAGCATCTTCATCTCTAGAATCTTTGTCTCTAATCTTCATCTCTAGAATCTCTAGCATCTTCATCTCTAGAATCTCTAGCATCTTCATCTCTAGAATCTTTGTCTCCTAGCATCTTCATCTCTAGAATCTTTGTCTCTAGCATCTTCATCTCTAGAATCTTTGTCTCTAGCATCTTCATCTCTAGAATCTTTGTCTCTAGCATCTTCATCTCCTAGAATCTTTGTCTCTAGCATCTTCATCTCTAGAATCTTTGTCTCTAGCATCTTCATCTCTAGAATCTTTGTCTCTAGCATCTTCATCTCTAGAATCTTTGTCTCTAGCATCTTCATCTCTAGAATCTTTGTCTCTAAGCATCTTCATGTCTCTAGCATCTTGGTCTCTAGCATCATTACATCTCTAGAATCTTTGTCTCTAGCATCTTCATCTCTAGAATCTTTGTCTCTAGATCTTCATCTCTAGAATCTTCGTCTCTAGCATCTTTGTCTCTAGCATCTTCATCTCTAGCATCTTTGTCTCTAGCATCTTCCGAAAGCTGCTAAGGAAACTTGCCGTCTCCTCCAGGTTCAGCAAAACTTCACGCCCAGTTTTGTACACAAGTGTTTGGGTGCATGTGAACGTACACACCGTGTCCTGGCTGAAAAGCTTACACCGTACATGAATCGTGCCAAGAACAACTGGGAAAGCTTATTGCCGTCCATCATATTTGCCATGAATGCTGCAGTCAACCGTATGTCAGGATACTCACCTTTCGAAGTTGTGTTCGGTCAGCGCCCAACCTTTCCATTAGCTGGAGTTCCAGTGGATATGTCGACTATACCGGCTAGCATATCTACTTATGTTGAAGATCTTCAACGTCGTTTGGAGGTGGTTCGGTCACACATGAAGGATGCAGTCTTATTGAATCAGGACAAAATGGTTGCCCAACAACTTGGAAATAACAAGGAAACAGTTCAGACGGGAGATTATGTTTTATTTACAACAAACGCCCACAGGTGCTGGACATAAACTTCAGAACATTTACTCAGACGTACTAGTAGTTAAAGAAAAGCTGTCTGAACATTTAGTGACCCTAAGTGATCCTACCACAGGGAAAGTTGGTACTCGCCCTGTTCACTTAGATCGACTAAAGCCAGCTCATATTCGCGCCCCAACACCCTCAAATTATTTCCGTATTGTTTCAAACAACAGAGTTGAATGTGGTGTCCAAACTGAAGACTTTAGCCCTATCACTTCTTCATCCTCTAACCGCGAGTCTGCTAGTGACTTACAGTCAGATATAAATGAACATTTCCCGCAGATTAATGGAAGCGACTCATCTTCACCGATATCCTCAAACCTCGATTCTTCCAGTGACTTACATTCTGATGTAAATGTATCCTCTCCGCAGGTTGTAGGAAATGACTCATCTCGTTCGATGTCCTTAAACCAGGAGTCTACTAGTGATTCACATTCAGATATTCATGCGCCATCTCCACAGGTTATAGAACGTGATTCCTCTTCATCTACTCCATTACCTGTGTTACCTCAAAGACCTAAACGAACAATAAAAAAGCCAGTGCGCTACCGTGATTCTAGCTTTACAGCTGATTCCGACATGTCTTCGTCAACTGGACAAGATAAATTCTATAAAATCAAACGTGTTCTGGCTCAAAGAGGATCTGGAGCAACGCTTGAATATCTCATCCAATTCAGAGGAGAACCATCACAAAATGCCATGTGGCTGAAACCACGGGACTTGAATACTCATCCTCGGAAAACATGCCTTTTGAAGCCACCTAAAACTGTGTTATAGAGAATGTATTATATGTAGGGGTGCATAATTGTTGTCTTATGCACAGGTTCAGTACTTGTTGTTCTATTGACTTTTTGTATGAAATTGATGACTCAAATACTGATTTTATGAAATCCAATTATCCATATGTAATGCAGTGTATTGAGTGTTTTCATTATTTGATGTTTAAGATGAGGCCGATACTTTTTGCCATAGTTAGATGTTTTTATACTGAAGGACTGTATTGTAAAATGATGACATTCATGTTTTTGTATGGTTTTCATATTTTATGATTGATTTTGAATTGATGATTTCCTTACAACATAACATTTCTCACCTTTTTTTTTAGATTTTTTTAATCAAATGAATACATTGATATATTAGACAGAACTTTGCTATGTTGGAAGTGTGCCACTTCTCAATATTCCAAATTATGTATTGATGCTATAGATTTTTTCATAATGTTGATCTCTGATTAAGAAAATTCATGTTCTATATTTGTTTGTTTGTATATTTTTTGCCATTCCCCATGTCTGATCAGATGACATCTTGATTGGAAATTTATTGATGCAACATAAAAGAGTCCTTGACCAAATATCTCTTTTTAAATTCTAGTCAAAGTGATGAATACCTATAACTATTGATAATTAAATGCACTGAATTAAAGATAATAATATGAGAATCTTATTCTCATGTGAATGATATATTTTCCCAACAGTTTTGTATAGTATGTATTTCATGAATGGGTTTGCATATGAATAAATTTAGATTGAGTTTGATATTTGACATGCAATAATCATAATTTGATATATTCTGATAATGAAATGGATATTACCATGATATTCATTATATGAATTTAAACTTTGACATTAATATGGATTTCTGCAATGTATGGTGAAATGATTAGCTCCCATGTATAGCTATTGCATTGAAATGTTGTGGATTTTTGATAATTGACCATGCACACTCAAATATGTTCATGTTATGTTTATGCATTTATTGTTCAGAGATTTTGTTTTATTGTAAAGGTATCACAATATTACTTATTTGTGAAATAGAGATTTTCAGTGTGCCAATGCCCTAATACTAGTCAAAATATCTGTATTTTTCGCTGTTGTTATTACAACTTATTCCATTCTTATTTTCTGGAAAAATTTCCTTACAACACCTAGAACTCAAAACCAGATTTTAAGCAAAGTTACTTCTATGTAATAGGAAATGCTATGTGTCACGTTACATTATACAGGCCAGAAACTCTCTTGTGCATGTTAAGTATTACCTTTTAAATGGAAATCTTGTTTGTTCCAAATGTATTATTGTAACAGTAGGCATGGTTTAGTCATGCTAGTAGATCTTGTAACCAGACAAGGTCATTTCTTTTTACAATATTACTGTGAGGGTTCATAAACACATTTTTCTGTTTTCCTCTTACTTGCACTTTGTTAAATGTGTCACATTTGAGGATGTTTTCAATATTCTCCTGGTTAATGTAGAGTGCTCCTTTGTTTAAGATGATGTTTGTGATAGTTTGGTGCATTTTGATAATATGCAAAAATGTTAAAATTCAGATATCACTCTATTTCTGTATAATATTACACGTATGACTTGCATTCCTGAACTATGGTTTTGATCGTATTTATTAGTATTTTCTTTGACATGTCGTTTCAAAATTGTATGCACAATTTTTGTTTGGGGGGCGGGGATGTCGTATACGTGTATTTGTACATGTCAAAGAAAATATAAATTAATCCGGAATATAAAAATGTTATATGTTTGGTTCTAATTTTACAATCTCAATTTTCCGGAATTGTTTCTCCGGGTTTCGGTTATTATGTTACTTATGTGAAGAAAATGAAAATAAACGAAGCAGGCAGCAGAACAGAAGATTTTGTCATTGTTTCGACCCTTATTTTGTATGTCTGACGTCGCCTTCACAACAAAATCCTCTCACAAGCCTTTCCCGGCGACGACACTTGACAGCCGATGGGTGCCGAGAATGATAGGGCAGTAGGATTCAAAATTGTACAAATGATATGGGGCTGACCCTCGTGCCCTGTTTGGCGGGCCCAAAAGGGGTCAAATTGGCTATTTCATAAAAACGACTTCTTCTCTGAAACTAAGCATTGCCGGACAGCACTCATAATGCAAATTCAGTGGTAGCATCCTTATAGGGTAGGGATTCAAAACTGTACAAATGATGTGGCTGACCCCCAGGGGCCTGTGGGGTGGGGCCATTAGGGGTCAAATTGCCTATTTCCTTTAAACGGCTTCTTCTCTGAAACTAAGCATAGGATAGCCCTCACAACGTTGTAGGGAAACTTACCATCTATATATGATATGGGACGGCGTGCGCGACCAATCAAACGGCGCGTTTGACCTTGCCCTAAAAGAGGCTATTTTCAGCAACAAGATGGCTGCAGAGTCTGAAGCGATGACCGGCGAATGGTATTTATTTAACACTCTTATTATATATTTCCGTTGTCCATACTTTGTTTTAGTCTAAATATATACATATTAAGAACATGCAAACCAGTGTAGAAAACTAGATGCTCTTTAAAGAGTGTGTTTTCCGCGGAAATTTAAATGAAACACTTGCCCTATGACCAAACCTATTGCGATTTAGGTAGGCTAGGCCTAGATACCACCCGTACTGTTCGATTTTCACCTCGATGTCTTGTAGGAACATGTGTTTAGGATATCAAAAACAAATTGGTATTTTGGAGGCTTCCTAATAAGCAGGAAGCAAGATATCGTTTTAATAATGAAATATGTTGGTAACCCCCCGCCTCCCCCGCACACACAGATCTAACACACTCATAGTTAGGCCTATTACAATGCCGGCACATGATCTTGCGCACCTAAGAGTTTCATAGCCGATAGATAATTCATTAAATATTTATTTATTGTTAAATTATGGTGTCAGCAAGGAACAAACATTTGTTTTTCAGTACCTTCCATCAATAAATGATATCTTTTCAGTTTACCAAAAATAAACGAAAAACATTGACCTTAACAGCTGTTATCCCATGTTTGAACTGTAAACACGGCACATGATCTTGCGCAGTACACTATAATCCAATTTTAATCATACTATGATATTCAATTTATTTAGCTGACCATTCTAATTTCAATGAAAAACAAAATAATTGAATTATAAATCAGACTGCAATTTTTAAAAATGTCAAATAAAAAAACCAATGGAGACTTTTTAAATCAGGAGTCACTTTCCGCCATTCTTCCACTATCGCCCCATTGTAACACGGTACGTCTGCACCTTAGACTAAAAACTGAGATTGTATCAGAATTTACATTGCCATTCTATACTTTTTATGTCTGAATAAGTTTGTTACTTTATTAAAATTAGCTGAATTAAATTACCAGTGCACAAGATCATGTGCCGCGCAAGTAGTCCGCTAAACCTGCCTATATTATGTATATATTATATTTATTTTTAATTTATTTTATTATTTTTTTTTTGCCTAAGATATTAGGCAAAAAAAAAAAAAAAAAAATTAAAAAGCCTAATAATATAGGCAGGTTTAGCGGACTACTGCGCAAGATCATGTTCCTTTCCTGAAAAAATAAACGAAAAACATTGACCTTGCAAAAAATGCGAAAGTTTTTCTCTTTAGCAAATATGAATTTCATTTAGCAAATTGTGAAAAACATTAATTTAAATAACTAAGGAGCATCAAATAAACAGCTGTTATCCCATGTTTGAACTGTAAACACGGCACATGATCTTGCGCAGTACACTATAATCCAATTTTAATCATACTATGATATTCAATTTATTTAGCTGACCATTCTAATTTCAATGAAAAACAAAATAATTGAATTATAAATCAGACTGCAATTTTTAAAAATGTCAAATAAAAAAACCAATGGAGACTTTTTAAATCAGGAGTCACTTTCCGCCATTCTTCCACTATCGCCCCATTGTAACACGGTACGTCTGCACCTTAGACTAAAAACTGAGATTGTATCAGAATTTACATTGCCATTCTATACTTTTTATGTCTGAATAAGTTTGTTACTTTATTAAAATTAGCTGAATTAAATTACCAGTGCACAAGATCATGTGCCGCGCAAGTAGTCCGCTAAACCTGCCTATATTATGTATATATTATATTTATTTTTAATTTATTTTATTATTTTTTTTTTGCCTAAGATATTAGGCAAAAAAAAAAAAAAAAAAAATTAAAAAGCCTAATAATATAGGCAGGTTTAGCGGACTACTGCGCAAGATCATGTTCCTTTCCTGTATGGCTACTGTAGTCGCCTTGCAACAGTATTCGGGGTATTCGACTCATTCGAGGTTGGTCACAATCAACAGTCAAAATGTCCGGTCTCAAACTATGACAAACAATGCACGACAATGACATTTTAATTACCCTATCTTTCAACATTTTGGATTTCTTTATTTAAGTGTTTTATTGATAGCAATATCAAGTTGCAAAAAAAAATGTATAACATAAATTTAGTGTTTGAAAAAGCTAACGAGAAAGCCCTAAATCATTCACAGCAGAGTAAGCGATCGTCATCTAGGTCAATGCAGAATCCATATTGGTCAACAAGAAGTACATTTTGTATTATTTAATTATCATAAATCATTTATAACATTTACAAAATATATACTCACAATAAAGTTATTAACCAGCATATTTACGGACATAAGAAATGATATTTATAGATGTCTATTTAGTAAAAGCGTGACGTTGGGTTATATGAGTTTATAAGTAAAGTTACAAAATACAATTTACGAGATACGGAACGCACTAATAAAATGTACTTTGCATATATCATTTGATATCATTTACATCTTACGATAAATAACATTGTGTAAGCTTGTTGAATGAAACCAACAAAGAAATTTAAAAAAAATAAACTTTTATAATTAGGCGGACGTCAGCAATATCTTCCGCCTCTTTTGTCATTTCACATTATGTGTACTTTCTATTTACCAAGATCAAAAACTTCCATATTTTCGTATTTACAGCGAAAATTATTACGAGAGAAACATCAATAACTTAATGCCTTTTCTGAAATATTCAAATAAAGTTAGCATCAAACAATGACTTGCGATTGTGTAGGTAGGTAATAATGTACAGTAACTGTACAGTAACTGATTAATTTATCAACTGTTTTAACAGTTTTAGACTTGCTATGAAAGTAATGTGACTGAAAAAACTATGTTTGAAGCTTGTGTCTGCGAAACTTAAGCATTTTTATGCCATGGCGCGGCGTCCGTCGTCCGTCCGTCCGTCCGTCCGTCCGTTAACAATTCTTGTTACCGCTAATTCTCAGAAAGTGCTGAAGGGATCTTTCTCAAATTTCATATGTAGGTTCCCCTAGGACTCTAGTTGTGCATATTGCATTTTGGGACCGATCGGTCAACAAGATGGCCGACAGGCAGCCATCTTGGATTTTGATAGTTAAAATTTGTTACCGCTATTTCTCAAAAAGTACTGCAGGGATCTTTCTCAAATTTCATATATAGGTTCCCCTAGGGCCTTAGTTGTGCATATTGCATTTTGGGACTGATTGGTCAACAAGATGGCCGACAGGTGGCCATCTTGGATTTTGATAGTTAAAGTTTGTTACCGCTATTTCTCAAAAAGTGCTGAAGGGATCTTTCTCAAATTTCATATACAGGTTCCCCTAGGACCCTAGTTGTGCATATTACATTTTGGGACCGATCAGTGAACAAGATGGCCGACAGGTGGCCATCTTGGATTTTGACAGTTAAAGTTTGTTACCGCTATTACTCAAAAAGTACTGAAGGGATCTTTCTCAAATTTCATATATAGGTTTCCCTAGGGCCCTAGTTGTGCATATTGCATTTTGGAACCGATCGGTCAACAAGATGGCTTGGATTTTGATAGTTAAAATTTGTTACCGCTATTTCACAAAAAGTAGTGAAGGTATCGTTTACAAATTTCATATGAAGGTTCCCCAAGGACCCTAGTTGTGCATATTGTTAATTGGGACCGATCGGTAAACAAGATGGCCGACCGACGGCCATATTGGATTTTGATTGTTAAAGTTTGTTACCGCTATTTCTCAGAAAGTACTCAAGGGATCTTTCTCAAATTTTATGTGTAGGTTCCCCTTGTACCCTAGTTGTGCATAGTACCTTTTAGGACTGATGCATTTAAATGCCTTTCGGGACTGATCGGTAAACAAGATGGCCAACCGGCCGCCATCTTAGATTTCATTGTTGAAGTTTGTTACCACTATTTCTTAAAAAGTACTATAGCGATCTGTCTCAAATTTTATATGTCATGTGTTTGAAAAAGTTTGAAAAGCAGGGAAAAGATCCCTCTTTCCATTGTCAGACATAGATCTTTCTTTGGTGGGCGCCAAGATCCCTCTGGGATCTCTTGTTGTAAATTGTTTATGCTTACCAATTTGCATTATTTCTATTATAGTAGATCCATGATGTTATTTCACAATTGCATTTAGCATATTGTTAATTAGAAAACCTGCAGATTGTCATGCGTAATAACTTCTGCCTGAATCCTATATATGCTTAAACATATAGTACATACATACTGCATGTACATGTACTGGTGTATAAGTTATTTTGGTATACATGTATTCACAATAACAATTAAGGTACCGTATTTATCATTATTACAATTACCCGGTATATATATCTACAAGTGCATAACATTTTGTCTTAATTTCAGGTTCTGGCTAAAAGTAAACCAGACATTAAAGGTTTTCAAGAAGTTCGCTATGAGTATTCCAAGGGGGGACAACTTGGTCCATGTCAGGTCCAACATTTGGCTGATATGTTAGAAGATTATCAGGCAAGTATTCAAGTATTTCTGAATTTCTAAAAACTTGCTTCAGTTACTTGTATTTCCTCTATGATTAATGCTTAAATATCAATTATGATGTTGTTTATTTTTTTATGAATAATGAAAAAAAAAAACAATTAAGTTATAAAACTGCAGGGTTCAGGTTGATTTTGTTATACACTGTCTTTGCATTTAGCTTCAAATATAAGTGGTCAGTCCAGTTCTAAATATTTGTAATCTGATGTAAAAAAGTATTGATCAACTCACTTGACCACAAATGTTTCCGCCCCAAAAAATGGCTGTCCCTTTTGCCTCCAACATGTGTTAAGTAATGACAAAAATAATAGATGGAACATTGCTTCATCATTATTCAAAATATATGACTTTGGTATTTAAATAGAGTTTTTAGAAAGGTGTTAGTCCAGAGTTTCTCTAATATTTGCAATTTGTGTTATCCTTCAGTTTGTATTCCAACCTGGCCAGCTGCAACCCAACAGTTTGTATGAAGGTCGGACTGAAGAAGGTGTGGCTATCTTCTCTAAGTACCCAATCACATCAGTCAATCATCTACTTCTCTTCAGGTTTGTTATATTCGTTAGTATAATGGACATAAGTCAATTCTATATCCATATTCTACTCTTTAGAAAATGGAGATAATTGATTGACATCCATACATGTTACTTACTTAAGTATTAAAACAATATTTTATTCAATATTAATAGGTTTTGCAATACTTCTATAATGGGATTTAAATAATATCTCTATCCTAAGCTTACTTGTAGCAACTGGGTTGTAATTTTGCATTACAGTTGTAATTTAAGTTAACTTTTCACATCAATATTTTCAACTCACCAAACTATATAAAAGAGAGACAATTGGTTTTGTTTATTTATAAAGCAGATAGCCTGTTTCTTAAAAGCTAAATCATGTAGAGCAGTATTCACATTATGATTTGTTTCTACATACAGGAATAGATCTAATAGTGCTGACACTCATCAGCGTGTTTGTCTTCATGCAGTTATCACTCACCCAACAGGGACACAGGTATGTGCATAAACGATGTCCCAGACAATTCACATTCACTGAAGGATAGAAGGTTCGGGTGTGTTGCCATAACACCATTAATATATGGCTGAGTACAGAGTGGCGAAATTTCTGATCACGATTTTAAGTTGCCTCACCCTTTTTGAGTTCCATGTATCTTTCTGTATGAAGGTTATCTCCCTTTGCCCAATTTATTTGAATATGATGATAAAACCGTATTTATTATAGATCAATGTTTTAAACACACACCTGTCGTTGAGTCATGAAGCTAGAGAGAAAGCGGTCATTGAGATATGGAGATATGTCCAACAACTACAGGGACCAGTGGTTTTTATGGGAGACCTTAATGCAGAGCCAGATGAGCGAGCAATCAAGTAAGCTTATTTTGATTTCCCTTAGCAGCTTTGAGAAATTGCTATTTACATGTAAAAATGGGTGTTTGTATGTGTTTCATTACACATATTAACACTAAAGCCAAGTTTGTTTGCATGTTTTTAATTATACTGTATGAAAATACAAATATAAATAGGGCAAAGAAGTAATTCTATATATACAAATTATAATATATACTTATAGCAGTAAATTGGTTGTGTGCATGCAACAAGATGGTGATGCAGATAATATCAGGATTTGTTCAATTCTAGGTTTTTACGCGGAGAGATTTCTATTGAAAAGCAGCAAACTAAAGGTTTTATAGATGTTTGGCTGGAATCACACGGTAGAGACATACCTGGTTTGACATATAATACATTAAAAAAGGAACTCTCTAAACGGGTATGTATTTATAATTACCTTTAAAGGATTTGTGCAGTCAAAAATGATAATTTCAGTTTATGCTGGAAATGGCTTCATTAGACCATGTAGAAACCTCTCCGTGCCGCGCGTGACCGGAATAACCTGTAAACTGCCGATATCGAGGTCAAATTTTCTGACCACCCGATTATGCATATTTTCTAGCTCTAAACCGTGTGACGTCATAATAGTCCGTGGCTTATAGCTGTACTATAAGTGATGTGCTATCACTTACATCGACGGTCACAGATAAAGCCGATAAAAGTTTTTTTATGATTACTTTTGAGTAGAGTTAATCGTACAATAACATTGGCTCGAATATGAATAACTAAACGAGTGAAATTCGATGTTTCAAATACTCTAGTTTATGCTCTAATAGCAGGTATCTTCGTGTAATTATGAAAGAAAATCCACACAAAAATAAAAGTTTCAGATTTTTTGTCGAGGAGTTCAGCAACGAATTAGCTTTAATTAGATAATATTATCCTGTATCTTTGATACATTGTGAATTGCAATGTTTGTGACTGTAATATGAAATTTTACGTAACAATTTAAGAAATCCTTGATTAAAGCATCAATGATATGATGCTTGACTATATATATATACGTACACACCGATGATTGATCATTACAAACATTGGATTGTGTGTTGCTAACCGAATAAATCGAGATACATTTATTACAATATCGTAAAACGTTTCTACATGTGGTAGAAAGAATTTACTTTTGATAGTATAAAAGATCAAATAATTGAGATATTAAGCAAAACAAACTATTTTTTCAGACCGTGCGGTCGCTTTCAATTTTTAATCGATATACGAGTAGATACACCGATATTATAGATAAATAATTAGCCATGCCTTTGGTTTGATGGTTATGTAATACCTTGACCAGGATGTTGTTTACCTGTACATAACGCCATTCATCGAACTCGCCTGTAATTACCTGGCCTCGGGCAATTTGCTATTCGGTGGACTATATCGGGTATTTGCTATTGTCTTACTGTCAATCGATCAGGTTAGGACATCTGTTAATTGGATTGTGATTTGAATTATGGAAACCCCGTACATCTATACTCTAGGTTTTTTTTGTCACCTCCATTTTTAGAATGAAGATGTAAAAGCAAATGGAAGTAAAATATACCTGATCATACCTAGGAATATATATTGCATACACACATATATACATTGTATGTAGTACACAGATAAAACAAAAATGGAAGGTGACTTATTCAGAAACAAAAATGGTTCTAAGAACTATTTCAACTAAAGGTTTAACCTTAAAAATTATTCCAGTCTAGTACTGTAATTACGGAATCGTGGCATATAGCAATCTTCCGTAATTTATAAGGTATCATTAAAAATTCTAAGTATGTATTTTCACCGTTTTGAATCTAAATGTACATGTATAGTCATACAAGAAGGGTTACAACATTATCACACTAAATATGCTTATTTAAATATCACTTACCGGGTAGTATATTTTTAAAAAGGTACAAGATATTATATCTATTTATAATGCCTGTATACAAGTAATTTCAATTTTCATTTGAACACTTTATGTGGTTACTTTTTGGATTATACGATAAATGTTCATATATCATACTATTAAATCTCGGTAAGATATACAAAACAGTCGACAATGAATATACTATTTTAAGGATTTAGTATAATTTTGAAATAATGAATTTAAATCTACACTGTGATTTAGGAACATATATCAGAAATACCATTGATGTATTTCTGCTTTTTAGTAAACGTTATGGATAAAGTTTCAAAGGCAACAATATAGATATACATATTATTTTCTGTATAAGTTCGGTACTGTTACTCCAATATCACATAACTGATAACCGTCCACATTTTATTTTTACTCAAAAACTGTGCCGTGTTTGCATCGTTATAGCAGAAGTTTGAAATACTAAACACGGATTCTAGATATATTCATGCTAAATTTTGGGATTTCACCCGTAAAAAGATAGTGTTATATTATACTGTTTTTTTTATTACACTGAAATTTACATCATATGCTATCTAAATCTCAGTCCAGACTGATCCGAACATCATTTTGATATCGCTATCAAATTGGACTTATTATCTAATCTAAAGTTAGATATATGCTTGTCTTAACTTTTTGAGTGGTGTAAATTGAATGTTTTGAAACTGAAAATATCTATATCATAAAGCTAGAATAACCATTTACTCGAAAAACTCATATTGTAGATCTAACGTATACGTATATATGCTGTATACATGTATAGTACTAGGCTTACCTTGTGTAGCCGCGGACTACTCTGACATCACAAGACCACGTGACCACCTAGCTCATTATCTCTGAACCGTAGTCGACACTACCCGTAAATCACGACCAAAACCAACCGATAGCAATAAAAGATAGGCGATTCGTTGGGTGGGACTTAATTTTTCATTCACCCAAAGCAATATCCTGATGTATTATCAAAAAAAAAAATATTTGGCTGCACAAATCCTTTAAACTTGATTGTTTCTTATAGATATCAGATAGGAGGGCAATGCATTTAAGGGGTCATCTGAGCTTTAAATCATGGAGGAACAGTGTTATTCAATTTTTAAGCATATTATCAAAAAATAGTGGTAGAGTGGTTAAGATGTCCTGACATATTAATTATCACAAGCCCTCAACCTCTGGGTCTCTAGTTCAATTCCCATGTTGCCAGATACCTGACATTCGTCCGTCTCCTAAACAATGCATGTCCTTAGATGACACTTGTGATGTTAATGTTAAATTAATCAAACCAAACCAAACACTTAATATTACCTCAATTCATCGGTATGCTATTTACATATCTTGTAATTGAGAAGGAGATTTCAATAATTTGACCCCTGAAACTTTTGAAATTAAGTTCAAAGCCATCCACTTTAACAGATGTTTGTTGATCTACTAAATATAGATACAATATGTAGCCAAACATATGTCTCAATAAATTTTTGAACCTTGGATTTCTATATTATGAATCTTGTTTTAGCCTACCATCATCAGATGGTGGCCTATTCAAATCACTCTTTGTCCATGGTCCGCTGTCCATCAGTCAATCCGTCCTTCCATCCATTAACAGTTCTTTTTATTGCTATTTCCCAGAAGTGCTATCTTTCTCAAATTTCATATGTATGCTCCCTTAGCGCCCTAGTTGCGCATATTGCATTTTGTTACCAATCGGTAAACAAGATGGCCGCCAGGCAGCCATCTTAAATTTTGATATGTATGTACATGTGTCCCTTGGGCCCTAGTTGTTTGTACTGATCAGTTAACAAGATAGCCAGCAGGCAGCTACATATTGTATTTTAAAATTTGATTGTAAAAAATTGTTACCGCTATTTCTCAGAAAGTACTGAAAGGATCGTTCTTAGATTACAGATATTGGTTCCCCTTGGACCCTTGTGCAATTTGCATTTTGGGATTGATTGGTCAACAAGATGGCTGACTGGTCGCCATATTGAATTTTAATAGTTGAAGTTTGAAAAGTGGAGAAAAGATCGATCCATCTGACATTTGTCAGACATAGATTAATCTTTGGTGGGCACCAATATCCCTCTGTAATCTCTTGTATGAATTCTACATTCTCTTTTACTGCTGCTTTTCTTTACCAATATAACCTGTTACTGGTATTTCAATTATTATTTTATATGAATATTTCACTTTTCTTTAGATTGATTACATCTTTATAAGAAAGTCTGAAAACTTACAGATTGTTGAAGTCACAACTCCTGATAATAAGAAACGAGGGTGAGTGGAAATACACTGCGTATAATGTATGAAACATTTAATTTCTCATATATCAGCTGGCAATTGAACTCATAAATATAATCAAGATTTATGATTTTTGGAAAGTATAGCCTATACACCATCTTATACATGTAATAAAAATGCTTACACATGTAACTTGTACTTGTGATATCAATTAAGCTTGCTTATAGCAATTGCTTTTTAACTACTTATATGTTTTCTTTTCAGACATAAAGCAGCCTCTGACCATTTACCTGTACATGCCAAGTTTACATTGATTCCTCCGAGTGTGTGACCAGTGTGCTGTCCCTATACCCATCATTAGGTTACATATTGTTTTACATATTATTATAATTCCTTTTTTTATCAAAATTGTGATACTGTAGTCTACAAAACCATATTTAAGAATCAATTGCTATTTTGGATTTACTTTTGATATTTGTGATTGATTTCTTATGGTTAAGTTTTAAATACACTGTTTATAAAATGCATATTTAAATCTGATGTTTTAAAATCATGTAGTTTGAAATTTCAAAATTTAGAAAATGAAATATTTTATAACATTTTAGCTCATATCATTTGTAGATGTTAGATTTTAGAAAAGATGTTAAGGACCTCTTTGTTATTTAATCGGAAGATTTCTGATGTTTAATCAGCCTTAAAAAATGTACGAGTCGTTAAACCGCCCTGTCGGATATTCTTCAAAATCCAATTCAAGATCAGAAATGTTTGGATTAAACTTTAAACATTCCTATTTTGGCTTTAATATCACATTCAGTTTTTGTCAGTGTGCTCAATTTTATTCCCATATACATGTACATATGTATGTATACATTTACCCTGTAGTTTACATATATAAATCATAGAAATCCACCTTAGGGATTGGCCCATGATAATTTAACGGATCACATTTGTTGTAAATCAAGGACTGGAACAGATACAGAGAGTTTTAGGTACATTATAGAGGCCCACTACACCTTTCCGGAATAAAACATAAAGGTTTCTTAAAAACATTAATAACATCAGAAAATATATGCCGATGCCCAAGATGAGCTTACAACACCAAACATATGCAAGATTACCTCCGCAATATATAATAACAGTGGAGAGTCATTTCGCTGTTTTGCCATCCGGCGCAGTGATAGTCAATACCACGCGGTATTTAGGACGACGGCGGGAAACATAAGACGACCCGCGTTATGAAAATTAAAATTTTATTTATGTTAATCAAATTTTTCAAAAAGTGGTGATACGTGTAGTATTAACGGTAAGTTAATAGCTTTTGCGACTCTACAAAATTATCGATCTAGTTTTATATTCTCACTTAAAAAATTAAAAGCCGTTTCGGAAAGGTAGTGGGCCTTTAAACATTATCAATTTCACGCATTTTGTTTTGAAAACATTTTTCGCTTAATCCTATTTTACACTAATTTATATATATCATTTGTAAATATACATGTACTAGTATATGGTTTGCTCTGAATAGAATGTGCGCTTACATATTTTAATTTACATGTAAATCGGGACCATAATACACATGTACAATGTACATACATGTGTACATTTAGTGGAAACATGTACACATAACGGTTATATCTGAAACATGCATCTCATCGTCATAGGATTTTCAACGTGAATGCATCATGAGGGCAAAAATGTCTGTCTAAACTCTTAAAGGGGACCATAAATATGTATTTTTGTTCTAATTTAATTTCTGAAGAATTGCAATATTAGAAACATTACATTTGAAGTTGCATCCTTATTTCATTTTAAGCTGAATCTTTTTAAGTGTTACATATATACTCATTTTCTGGACGTTGATTCTTCATTTGGTCAATTTATTCAACATTGACTTTACGCAAAATGTTATTGTACATGCAGCAATGTATGTATCAATGCAAACAAGTATGCTTACAATGACAGTTTTAATGAGAAAAAGAATGATGTTGTACCGATACCACGTTATATTTTTGATAATTGGTTACTTAAATTGTTAAATATGTTATAGAATATACAAATGTGATATTTGTTATATATGTAGAATTACTAGGAAATAAACATTGTTAATCATTATTTGAATTTTACTTGTCGATATCGTATGGTACCAACCTTTTAGATACATAATGTCCTACTTATAGTTATACGAAACGACACAACATCAGGGGCTAAGACAGTATTCATCTAAGTAGTCCGCTGTATTATAAGGTGTTTTTTAGCCTAAAAAAAGGACAAAAAACCTTTAGTACCAAAACAAACTATGTCTGTTTAGGGTTATATTGGGAAAAAAATAGGGTCCGGAGTCGGAGATCGAAATCCCTACTTTTAATTTTTGTTCGTAGAAAAGTTGGGGAAAATAACTCCAAACAGACATATTTATTGTTGGCCTAATGATATAGGCAGGTTTTGCGGATTATACTCTAAATGTCTGAAGACATATGTTATTATTGTATAATTCAATTTTGCTTGTTACGAGCATTTTCATTGGCCTAAAATTTAACTTTATCAACCCATAAAGGAACGTTGCTTCTGATTGATTTCATAGATAAAAGAGTCCCAAAATGAATTTTGAGTATTGAAGAGATTATCTTTAGAAAATTGAATTATGATTAATTTGAATTTTTTTATGTTATGGAGATATAACACAAAAATCTGAGTGTACTCTCGTCATAAACCGCTTCGCGGTTTATTTAGACCGTAACATAAAATCTATTCAAGTTAATCCTTGAAAACTGTATATAAACTACAGTTAATACAAAACAAAATAATTCGATATTTTCAGTTATTATTGAAATCATGACAAGATTACTCAACGATGACAAATAAAAGGTTGGCCGTATGATTAATACACGACTTACCTGTATTTCTTTTGCAAACAAGTTCATAAAGTTCCATCGGCTTCCTTCGTCACCCATTGTTGGGACAGAGGGAAAACTACTTTGGTCTTCTGGAAACGTGAAAGGCAAAGACAAAAACGAAATATGTGTTAGAAGTTATTCAGGACATGATAGGTCCAATGATCCGGAATTCAGAGTCGTCTAGACCATTGACAAATGATATTAGCCATACTCTCTAGTGGAAAAAAATGCTGAACTATTTGGTATTAATGTGATCGATCTACACATTGCTAAATTGTACATAAAAAATATTGAAGAGTGGCTCAAATCCACTAGAGTTATCTTTCTTTGAGTTATAATGCAATAATTTTCGGTTACCCTCTTCCTTTGAATGACAAGATTGTGTGATTTTTATAGCAATATCTGGAAGGTAAATCACGAACTCGAATTGAAGAGACCTCCGCTTTACCGATCGACCGGAATCATCAAACTCAACAAACGATCACCACAACCAGTGTTCTCCCTTTAAAAGGACATTTTCCAGTTGGTCCTAAGGATCGACTGATCCTAAAACTTACTCGTCCTGAGTACAATGCTACTGCTATTTTTGTTTTGTGTATCTTTAGTACTCTATCAGAAATTGACAAAAAAGTCGCCGGTCAAAGGACCAGTTGCATGACGAAAAATGTCTAATACAATAAAGTTGCTGGTCACGGACAAACGGACAGGCGTTTATTTCGAACAATGACAACAAGAACCCAAACTGTAGACGTAGAGCATTGTGACGTGAGCAGAAACAATGTGATTCCTACCTTATTCATGTCCCAGTCAACACTGACTACAGGTAAATATCAGTCTATTATATGATCCGTCAATGTATTACCGTAAAAAACACGATAATGTGTTAGGGCTATCCTGTCCAAACACTACTTTTATGTGAATGACTGCTGGAAATGACAAGACATAGCTCAACTGTGATCCACCAACAACTAACGTCTGGTAAGAGTCCCATTAGAATATTCTCATTCCAATATTAAAATCTGTGATATCATCAGTAGTAAAGTTCAACTTTTGTCTCCAAAGTCGTTATCATATGTAGTAACTACAAGAACGTTGGTAATATCATACCCCACTACACGAACTGGATAGTTTGATCACAATCGTTTTATACCTGGCTTAAGACTATTGACTATGACCAATTCTCTTCTATGAGAAGATTATATATCTCGGAATCCGTATAGTAAAGTAGTGAAATGAGGACAACACTAACACCGATGGTAATATCTTCGATGTGTTTCCCCAAAGCTTGTAAAGGAAAAATGAGCAACATATCGACGAATGTACAGACTGATACTCACAGAATGTTCCTACTAACTACAGCAACAGGTACAATGTTTTACTGATGATTTATCGAAGAACGTTTTGGCAACATCATAAGAGCAAAAAAGCCCAATCAAGTTATTTGTGCGTCATAGTGGTCGCCATTCGTCCTAAAATGCTATTTTCTTTATTCCAAAGGCACAATTCATCCCGAATCAAAGTAACAAAATTGGACATCCCATCAACCAACGTCTCCATTTATCTGTATTTTCTGAGTTGCTTTACAAAAAATACAAGAACAAGTCAATTAAAACCGACGACAGAAAAAAACAAATCTGCATTGTAATTACTTATTCCAACACATTTGGAAAGTGTTATTTATCTAAAAATAAATTAAATATTACTTATCATTTGGACAATAATTGATGTCTTATCGTGTATATATATAATGTCTAATTAACTCAAAAATCCATTTAAAATAATTCATTTTGCTTTTGTTGCCTACGCAATCTGTTCCTCATTCCAATAATTTCATATAGGGCATAGTTTCATGGATTTTTTTTGGATGAAATTAATTATTTATAGATACACTACTTTGATATTGACATAAAGTAGGACGTTCTTTTCAATGATGGTAATAGTGTGAAGTAAGTATTTTTTGCGACTGCAAAATAGTACTAATTCATCTGCTCCCGATTTTAATAGATAAAATCTTTATGTGTTGCACAAGCATCGTGTGAGGAAAGTTCTGATTTAACATATAACAGTAAAGTCTATACTAATTTGTCTACTACTGCTTAACGCTCACCTACACTACGGGCATCTCAATCCGAGAGCAAGATGTTTACAATCCCCGTGTTGACCTTACAAAACCTCACATCGATACAGAATATCCACTTGTCCGGGATGAGAGAAAACAGTCGAAAAACAGAAGAATCATTCGCCGTCTTTACATTTGATGATAAGGAATTTCAACCCTCGGGATGTGACTCTCATGCTATAAAACACTTGACAGAGCCTCGTGTTTGATAACTTAACTCTTTCTTCTTGGGATGAGATTCTCCTGTCTCGTCCCTAAAGGAGGTGAAAAGTTTTAGTTTCTCTTACCCAGGACAGAGATATCCGCAATTTTACCGGTGTGAGTTTTTTGTTTCATTTTTTATCTCGCTTTGCACAACTTAAGTTGTTTTCAAGTATTTCCATCATACCATCATTTTAGAATCATCATACATATACAATGTTCGTCAAAATTGATGATGCAATCGAAAAACCGTATTGATGACGTCACGTAATTTTTGGCACGTATGAACTGTCATGACATAAAAAAGAATGAAGATGACGTTTCAGCCATGCAAACAAGTATATAAAATGTAACAAGGTATTAATGTGAATGTTGTCGTCGTCGCCGTTGTTGTGACGTCATTCATTCCATTGTTGTCGTAACGCCTTCTATTGCTATTGCTACGTCATGGCATTGTTACCGCCACATAACACTACAAGGATCTTTTTACCGTAAGGTGTGATGAAAAACATGGCAGCTTTTCCTGTGCAGGGTAAGAGAAAGAGTTGTCTTTCACCAAGCAACCGGGGAATATGAAGTTCGGGGGAATATACGTGCTTGTCTGATCACACCAATTTACACCTCACTCATTTGACCTTAGTCGTTGATAGGACGTTACACAAAATAAAGCCAAAACATAAACAATAATATAACAAACTCACAGTAATAAAAGAGGGAAATATCTTTAATTCATTCATTAATAACATTTCAAATTTCAAAAATGGCAACATCTTTACACAAGTACAACAGGTAAATGCACAAAACAGGGAGTTCATATCACATCATCATATGATAATAAAATTGGTTTTTTTCTGATCACAACCACGATGTTACAGCTTTTAGTAAAATTCATACTTAAAAAAAAAACATGACACACATTCCTTTCCATTCTCCATTTTATAACTCTGATTATCCTTATTTCATATTTTCATATTTTTTATGCTTAAAACTTAAACACGGAAACAGAATACCCTATACAGGACTGTGTATTGCATTATCCCAGTAACTCAGACATGAAAAATAGCGCGTTTCAGATATGACTTACAGGAAAATAGCCAGTGAACATTCGAAAATCAAATAACATTTGATTTAAACCACAAATTTCAAATAGTCCTTTTTATCTTAGCAACTTCATTAAGATCTCTTATGACGTACTTATTTTTGCTCTGCTAGTCACACTCTAATATAATGAGCATATATGGTAGATGTTTAGATATCTCCGAGAAATGAAAAAAAAAATGTTAAAACTTGATCTAATTCCGAATACTAACAAGTTTTTTTATTACATTTTTGAATTTTATTGTAATTTTTAACTGAGTCCTTACATGCCGTAATTTTCCTATTGATTGCTGTCTGTCTACATGTACGTTGACATTTTACTAACAACAACAGCAGAATGACCATTAACACTGTTACACGAAAATAATTTATATATACCAAATATTTACACATAAGATAACTGATTACAAAAGTCTCAATGTAAGACATGTAAAGAGCCCCAACTCTCCAATTATCTATACACAATAGGCACAGAGAGGCATATTATTATACCTCACTTTCATTTTAAAATTGACTGTTCAGATCGGATTAAACTTACTCATGTGGCATTGAATAATTTAGATACATGTATTTCACCGAAATTGGAAGATGAGGGAAATAACCCCTTCGCCCTCGAGAAAATAATTCTTTCCAGGGAGACAATTTTAGATGTATCCCTCCACAGAGGGCCGTAATTATATATTAATAATAGTAGTTAACCTGCTTTCTTGAACATGCCGGATTCATTAGACAAATCTAACCCTGAAACTTTCGCTATTTCCAATATAAAACAAGTTCGCGAAGAAAACCATTCGCGGATTATGAAGATGTATAGAAATTTCTATCAATATGAATGGTGTCAATATTAATTCGCGGAGAAAAACTTTCGCGAATTTATTTAGATCGCGAAATTTGGGAACGTAAATCGCACGCGAAAAAGTTGTTTGTTCAATATTTGGTTTTGTAAAGGAGATATGTGTCCCGGTGCGTAATTGCGTTTCTTGTTTGGAAAGAAACACCTGTATACAACGCTAACTGTGCTATCTACAAAACTAGTAAAAATAGGAAAAACCTAGCATACTAACATCTTTTCATTCCAAATAAGGCAGACGATATATCATTTCACTCTTTATAAACTTTTATTTTATATATTTGACATCCATCACAAAATTTACAAAATCTCGTACCGACGTTTTTGTGTTTTTTATTACATCCAACTAAACAAATTGGTAAAATATGATTGATAGATCTTATCCTGCAGAATATAAAATTGTCTTTTAAGTTTCCGCCTTATAAAATATGTGTTACTGTAAATTCTTACACTTTTTCCATGCCACATAACAGAAGCTAAATTTCAGCTTTTTTATAGTTTACCGACTTTGTAGAATTGAAGACCTGCTTAGAACTACTGCGGCCGTCGGCGCATTCGACGGTCCTTTGTCATCATTAAGGGTGAAACTGCGAAACTGTTGTATATGTCTCCACACAACAATCATTCCCGGTATGGAGAAGGTCAATCCGATTGCCAAATGTCATGATCTAAAACGTACCATGCTCCATCCTTCCAGTCCATTTTTAAAACAATTTGCGAGTTTCCGTGTCAAGCTCTAAAGCCAGGCCATGCTGAGTAATCAAGATGATCCCACTGTACACTCCTGTAGTGCAGGGCGATCGAGCCAGAAATTGTGTGGTATACTATAAAGATAGGGCTTACAATACACAAACTTCCAAAATGTTAGTGACGTCCTCTTTTTTGCAGGACTCAGGTGTTCAAAAGGTCATAGGTTAAACACATACGTATGTAATTGACAAAACCTGTAAACATATATTGTTTTAAAAAATCAATAAGAAATGAAACAATGGCATGCTTAAGATTTTTCACTATGTTTGGACTGCCTTTTTCTGTTTTAGTTAGTTGTGTCCTGATTAATGCACAAAATTAAAGAACTAATCCGATTTTGCTTAACTCGTATTAAACTTTCATTGTCAGTAAATAATGTTGTATATTAATCAAAATCACATGAATTCGCAGGTAATATCGGTCCAAAATAATATCAAATTATAAGAAATAAAATAATATTTTTATTACATGGTCCATCGTGTCGGATTCTAAAAATCTTAATATCATCATATAAATACCATTTACACACTAATTTGCCTCCAATTCTGTAACGAAACAAAACAATTAATACAGCATACCAGTTTTAGTCCATATCCTTTAATCTGAATTACCTGTCTTCTAAATTGAGCAAATTTTACTGTTTTGTTCATTGATATAATTTTTAAAATGAACATATCAATATCAGAAAGTAAACATGGCTCAGTTTAGTCCCTGACCTCTGTTTATATGCAACCATTGCTTTTGGAACCTATGATATGGTATCGTTTTCGTGTCAAACGCACGTATTTATTTCGTAATTATTCAGGTCCAACCCATGAGTATTCACATTTTTTGTTTGTATTTTAAAGAGAAAATTTAAATGATAATTATGAATTTCCATTTGCTGTTCAATACTTTAGAAAGTGTCTGCTTGCTGCCTTGTACACAATTGACTATTAGTAGCTCAAACATGTCCAGTAGGCCTCTATGGGCATGACTTGGGAACTGTTTTTTTATAATATCTATCTATGATCTGTACCAGATTTATTACAATTAATATGAGTCTACTGGCGATTATTTCTGGGTGTCCAAGCAACTTGGGTTCCATTGGGCGAGATAGGCTACATTTAGTGTTTGTTTTTTGTACTTATACTAAACTTATGTCAATAACATACAACGTATGCTTTACTAAAAATATTTGCCCTACCCATTAAAGGCCCACTACCTTTCCGGAGGAAAACATAAAGGTTTCTTAAAAACATTAATAACGTCAGAAAATATATACCAATGGCCTAAGATGAGGTTACAACACCAAACATGTGCAAGATTTCCTGCGTAATGTTTGATAACAGTGGAGAGTTATTTCGCTGTTTTGCCGTCTGGCGCAGTGATAGTCAACTACCGCGCGGTATTTAGGACGACGGCGAGAAACATAAGACGACCCGCGTTATGAAAATTAACATTTTATTTATTTTAATCAAATTGTTTAGAATGTGATGACACGTGTAGTATTAACGGTAAGTTAATAACTTTTGCGACTATACAAAAATATCGATCTCGTTTTACTTTCCCATTTTAGAAACTAAAAGCCGTTTCGGAAAGGTAGTGAGCATTTAAGCGAATTAGTATGCACCATATACAATATAAGATTACCATTTAATAAACTCGACGCTAAAACAAGATGACATAGTCTTCAAACGAAACAGAACAAGAAACGATAAAGAAGTTCGTAGTACGTGGCCGACAAATATAAAAGCTTTGGATTAAAATATACAAGTTTGCCATATACCACTGACATAACCTCAAAGATCAACAGTGCGTTTACATAATTACTTGAAAGGTAAATCCTGTATTTATAGAATGATAGAGGACATCGTATTTTCATATCTTAACAATTTCATAACTACTCCAAACTACTGTGTTCAGTTCATACGATACGCTGAATTAAAAAAATGTTATTTTAGAATTATAAAAAATTGGTTTTAATTGTAGTAAATATAGCAACAGAATAAAATGGAATTGAAAACATGAATATTGACAAAGGAAGGGATGAAAATGTTCATTTGATTTTAGGAAACACAAGAGTTGATGATATCCATAGGAGATCTCCACTCTAGATACCACGAGGCGATATATTATCCATCCGGCACAGTCCCTGCAGTACACGTATATGAAAAGGTGAGGTTGTTTGTTACTTTGAAATCCTGAGTTAAAATGATAAAAATTTCCATCTGAATGACTGGTCGATATTGACTTCATATGGATATATATATATAACGTCATTTCCAATCTTGACGTCGTTTACTTTGCATTCAATGTCTGATTTTTCATAAATGTATATTTATATAATAAGTAACGGCTATTCCCGATTGTCATCGATAATCGATCCGGTTCTACTTTGTACTTCAAAGTAGTTCATGTCTTTCGTTTTTCGTCACTTTTGAAGTTCTGTTTGGGGAGTCCTCATGATATAAATGACGTCATCAATCACCGATCACTACGTGAAGAATCATCGACCCACGGCTGCAGGTTCTGTAGCGCGTGTAGGGAAGAGTTACTCATGCACAATGGGTCACGAATGTCATAGATTGTCTTATTTGCCTCCGCCTGTAGACTTATCATTAAGCGGTTGGCCGCCTGACGTTCAGCCTCTCGTTCCTCAGCTGTCTGACGTCTGTAAAACAAAAGAAACATCATATATCGTATTGGTTCAAATTGGTTAAAGAAATATAAGTCTGAACGTCATTTATCTCCTTGTACTTTTCATTATATAGGTTGGAAGAAACTAATTAATACAATTACCTTTTATTGCATATGTCCTTTCAGATGTATGCATATTCGACTTTATATTTGAAGTTCAAATTAAACATCAGATAAATTGAAATGTTGTCTCCAGAGTAAGACTGTTGTTAGTTATAAACATCTTTAGATGCATTTGATAACACACTTATATATCGTACATTCAGAGCTGATACCATCTCGCCTTTAATACACATAGATGTGTATAGAATTATGTGCTCATGACGCTATTAAAGGCAAACATTCTGCATAACATCGTTTCAATTAACCTGCAGTGCAAAAACGTGTTTAAATAAGTGCGTATTTAATTAGTTTATGACGTCGATGTTTATATAACATAAAATTCCATTTTTTTAATCATTACTTTTCAAAGAAACTTTCGTTTTTATTCTCTGAATTAATTTAAATTCATAAATCTGTTAAGTTGTCTTTGCATTCATATATATGTTTCATTTAATTTTGTTGTGCTGTATCAGCATTTCCAAAAGTTTCAGAATGAATATATAATTTATCGATTTCAGGTTTTGTTTAATGATCATTTTTCTATCCCAACAAGGATGTTCTCACTAGAGTTTCGTTTATAAATTAGTATATTGTAGGGGATAAATCAGATACTAGTATTTATCCGATGGTCATTGCTAACGATTGTTTAAATAAGAATGTACGAATACTGTTTGTGATAATTTGTTTAATTAACCTTAATTATTTAGATTTCACTGAATTAAGTAATTCTTGACAAAGGTATTTAGATATCAAAAGCACTTTGAAAATTGCTCGCTGCGTCAAACTTCCCGAAAGTTATAACTTCTATTCCACTATTAAGATGTTAATTTGTGCGAGTGGTTGAATCAGCAACAATGTGATTAAAGCCATACCTTTGATATCCACGCCGTTACGGTAAACCTATAGAGTATGTAGCGACGTGGATAACAAAGATATGATTTAAAATAGATCAAAGTAGCAGCGTTTGGCAAAACATACATCTGACGTCCACTGCTATTATCGTTACACATATTTCTTACAATTAATTACTTTGGTTTACTTACACAAATACGACATATTTGGTATATGTACTATGTAGTTATTTTAAAATGTTTCTTTTCCTGAATTGGAATATTATTCATGTCTTAATTGAAATGTAATTAAATATTACTTGGTAACATAACTTCTCGTCCAGCTACTTGGCAGAGAAATGAAAAGGAAGCTGTTTTATTTTAACTATAAAGGGAAATTACAATGTTTAAAGCGAATACATATTTGGTTTTATTTCGTTATGCATGTACGTCAATACAAACTTTCTTCATAATCGCAATGCCCTGATCATTTTCTGCTGACATCAGTTTAACATAGAGTGTATGATTAGCCTTGCCACAACAAGAGGCAAGCTAAGAGAGTTAATTATCGAATTACTGAGTTGTTAGATAATTTTCATTCAGGAAAATCGAAACAGTTTAATGTTATAACAAGCAATTTCCTCTACGATATTGATACATAATAGGAATTCTTGTAAATGTGAATTACTGTCGATAATTAAGCCCTGTCAGACATTGAACCAATATGGCGTCACAGCGGGAGCCCGGGTCCTTGACTAACGTGAAACAATACAAAGACCGCTCCCGTTTAAATATAGATGAGCCGACGCGTGTCTTTAAACATCACCCATCCGTCGAAGACATTGTAAAAAGGAAACGGATCCGTTCGTCTCAGCAGGGATGTAAAGACATCAGCGACATCCGCAGATAATGTACGAATTCAGTTCCTCACATTGGATTATACCCCAAAGGGAGTAAAGATTTGAAATAATCGAGGCCCTTACCATAGTCCATAAATAACGATTTGCTACCAGCGTTGAAGTAACACTCTTTGTTTGCTTTTAAACATTCAGAGCACGGCCAATACATGTACCGCCCCATTATTTATGTTGCTGACCTGTTGATGGATTAAAACTACATCGAATGTGACTTACACCACAGACACATGAATTCATTAAATAGAAATGCAGACATTAAGCAGTTTATGTATCGGTACCTGGTGTGGTTATGATATTTCATCATATACGGAATACTGTATCACTAGGCATTATTTACGTTGGAATTAAAATTTGGTCTAATGAATACAGCTGTATTTTCAATACAGCGTTCCATCTTGATACAAGACTTTTTAAGATTGCTACCACATTATACACTATAATGAATGTCGAGGAAATAACAAAGTAAAATCGAATCTATGGAGTTAAACAGACAAACCGAATCCTTCTCGTGCATTAAGTTATGCCCCTTCATACTACCCAAATAGTACTCTGATATTAATCTAGCCTGCTTCTTCGTGCGATTTTCGTTGCCAAATCATCGTCTTTTAATATATATTTTATGAAGAATCTCCGTTACAATGTTTTATTTTGCTTAGTGTTTTACGTGTTAAATGCATCCTTATTAGGGTGTTATTTGAACTATATTACATAGTACCGTAGTATGTGATTAACTATGCTGTGTATTGCATTCGGCGATGACTAGCAGCATTTTAAGCTAATCATGGTAATCTTACCTCCATTTTGTCCGACGGTTTTGGAACCACGTTTTCACCTGTGCATCTGTCATTTTCAGCGCCTTTGCTAATGCCGATCTTTCAGCCGAGGCGAGGTACTTTTGTCGATGGAAACGCTTTTCAAGTTCCATGATTTGAAGCCGTGTAAACGATGTCCGAGGTTTTTTTCCGTTTTGGAGGTGTTCTGTTCTGATATGGGTGTCCTATCCGCCGGGTAACTGAAGAATATGATTAAAAAACTATATTGTACATGGTAACCGCATTGACAGACATAAATAATGAAATAGAATCTTGAAGTATGACATTGGGCTTACAGTAGGTTATTATGTAGCCGTCGATAGAGACGCTTCATCTCCCGTATAACCTGGTCCTATACCTCGCTTATGTTCTGTAGAAATGTTTCTGCTAGTCGTTATTTTGTTACGGTTGGTTTAAAATTAATATCTAAAATTACAAAGAAACTGTTTAAACTCTGTATAATGTTTAGACAAGGTAGTACTAACAGTCCCGCGAATGATGCAATGCTTTCCTTAAATGTGATGTATTCTATAACTACGTATGAACATGGATTTTTTTTTTCATTGTGTCTCATATTTAGTAGTAAACTCACAATATTAATGTCTTCATAATATATGCACATGAGGTATTTTTTTTTTGCAGACGTTTTGCAAAATTTGACTTCATAAACATTTGCTACAGGAAGGCAAGCTTTTAACATCCAAGGATAGTAATGTTGATGTTATTTATAATATTCGAAATACCTGAAACAGGAAAATCCAATCTTTATTTGTTTCCTTTCATAACATTTAATGTTTAATATAAAACAAATAAACCGGTAGAGTATGTATGTATCTTTAACAAAGTACACGTGCATAAGGCCTGTTTGCCCCTTTTCCTATTTTGCTGGTAACATATGAAAATATATTATTGACTCCTACCTCTGCAAACATTTAAAAATACGATTTCTCGTTATCTTGCTTATAGGTGTTCAATGACAATACCACCTTTGGTGATATAATTGGTTTTGTCCATATCTTCGACAATAGATACAGCATATTTTCTCAGTGAAAATCCTCTTGCGTAAACTGCATGCGTGAATATTTTGACAAGTGCTTAATTTTACGATTTGGATTTAGAAAATTTTCACAGAGTTGTTATTTTCGCGAAAGATACACTTTCCGACTTTTAAGAACGAAATTCATTCATGCACAAAAATATAACGCGATGGGAATATTTTCGCGATCAAGCGACCTCCGCATAATTAGAGTAAATTTGCCCTTCGCGTAAATACCCAAGTTCACAGTAACTAGTAGTGTAGCCGTGAAATGTTGGACACAATTTGCATTCACCTTAAAGATAATGTTGGTAGTTGTCAATATGTAAGGAAAAATTTTAGAAAATATTTTCAGTGCCAAATAAACAAAAAGGCCATGTTCTTTAATTTGTTGATCAGTTACTATATTGTATATTATGTTCACTCGATTTATACCGTCAAAATCAGTAACAATTATTTTGAAATGTTAAGTTTACTTGGTTAAGCCGTTAATCACCGCTTTTATTTTTCCACAAGATGTACTATTTACAAGTATTGTATTGATTCATAGGTATAAAATAAACGAATTACCTGCCATTTCTGTACATTAATGCCCTCATGTAGATAAGTTAGGCACAGCATATCGTCAAGTCTACAGGGACCTTGTAATTTTATATACAGACATTACTATTTTATACAGGGATATTTTGTATTTATATAAAGAGATCTGATAATTTATATGACAAGTACAGAGGTTGTATTTATTACACCATACTGTAACATTCTGTGAACCTAATATATTTTATATGCCATTTTGTAGCCTTTTGATTTCAGACAATTAAGTTTTATTCGGATACATTTTATAACTCAATCCCATTTTGAGTAAGATACGCAGTGGTATATCTAAAAAGGTATCAAATGTAAGACAATCATTCTTTACCCCACATAAAATCACACCTATAATTCAAGATTACAAGGATCTGAGTATGAAAACGTTTTATATTAGGTCTATAAAAATTCAAAATTATTGTATTCTATATTGTGAACCTATTAAGAATCAAAATGTTCAAGTTATTGAGATTTCCTATATTTGAGGAAACAATAAAATCTTGAGTCGAATTAAATTATCTTTGGAGTTACAAATATTATGCCGTAGGCTATATTTGGTATTGAAGGTATGAAGAAATTTGATATCCGTGTCCTTATTTTTATTATTTTAGGCTATTTCTTTATTAATATGTTACAATGTTACAATAGTCTAGCAACGATCGTATTTAATATCGATAGTTATGTGTTTATTGCTGTGTTTTCTAATTTATTGGAAGGCATTAGTACAATCAAGGTGTAACAGTTCTAATGGATATAAGTCAGTGTACATGAATACTAAATTAATGAAAACAACCCAAACTAAGAAGCAAACAAAACAACATCAGTCAAAATAGGGATTGGATTTCGCTTTTATGTTCACCATGCTTGTATGGAGCAATTCCTCTAAGAATATATTCTATATATTGAATCTAATGATTTAATGATTTAATGAAATTTATAGATTTAATCGATATACATGTATATTTATAAACCAAACTCAGTGCACCTAGCTCCAGCTTAACTATGCAGTTTTTGAGAATATCTTTCCATTTTAAGTAGAATACCTTAGATCCCATTATGTTTTTGACAGTATAAACGAACATTCTCAACATAAAACATCTGTATACCTACCTAATGCATACATCTTCGTTTAGTTTTGTTCAAATCTTCACAAATGACAAAATGTAAATGTGCTCGACTAAACATATTGTTTGTAGCTATATATGTCAGTATTGTAAAAGTAAGATGATTATGGATGGAGTATATGGAGTGTGTCATACTAGCTCTGGATTTCTCAGTTATTGGAACTACGTGTCTGAATAACAGCTCATTGTCAGATGTCATCATACAATTATTGGTTCTATCAGTTGACAATTTTTTTACAATAAAAAAAACAAAAACATAATGTGACTTTTATATCTAATTGAACTGTAAAAAAAATGTGAAAGTGTTTGATATACAACGTATCAACCAACATTACAATTAACGGAGTCACCCGTTATCATCATATGATTTACATTTCGTGGCAAAATAACTGAACGCAATATTAATATTAATAAGTGATAAATATACAATTAATCAACCAACTACGTTGAAATGCCAAATATTATGGAAGCATAAGTGAGCACTTACAATGTAGTTGGCATGCACTTTTGGCACTTCACGAAGACAGAATTAATCCTATTTGTAGCCAATACAGTTCGAACGCAATACAGCACGCGCGGTCAACGTAAGTTATGTGTTTGTAGCCTATGGCCCCTTACGGCATTATCGATTGTTTCCTTCCTGGTATCATTTAACCTTCTTTAAAATAAAACTGTTCTTGTCTATCGCTATTAATTAACTTTTATCTAATTCACTTTCTCTTTTTGCAAAGATAACTTTATTGTCTGCGTTCAAGTTCTATATACCGAAGAAAACACTTACATAAATAAAAACAGAAAAAAGACGAAAATGAAACATTATCGACTCAAAATGAAATAGACAAGCGCTAAAGGAAATTTAATTTTAACTAGGACAAGTTGAAGGCAACCACTAAGATTTAATTATGACTGTTCATTTCATTGCGTAAGACAAGGCACACTACCGACCGGAAATTTAGTGTGGTTGAATGGTTGCGATGGTTCTGAACCCGACAAAGTTATGATGTCTGAGCGATGTTTACTCTAATTGAAAGACGTGACTGGTCTTTAACAACAAAAACAACATATGGGTTTGAACTCATAAAAGGTCATGACCAGGATAAGTACACAAGTGTACCGAGCTAGAGGTTAAATTGTCTCGATTGACTTTAAACGAAATTGAAGTTAATCATTACTTTGAAAGTGTATTGATGGTTTGTACAAACTGTTATATATTGCAATAACCTAATATGGTGCTGTAGAACATTTATTTCATTCATCTGACTTTAAAGGGACAAACAATTTCTTACTTCGTTATTTAAACTGATGCTCGTGACCCCCATTAAAAAACTTATTTTAATGGGAGTTATTTTAGGAACGAGGGTTTTGATTTATTTAATTTTTACTTTAATTTACTTTAATGCAAAATCTGGCCCTCACTCTGAATTGCTTTGAAAAAATAAATATCCCTTCTACTATATGTAGATGTGCATGCGAGAATTTAAATGTTTAAAGAGAGTCAGGCACAGTTAACCTTATCTAGCTCGCAACTTCTGAATCATATGGTGAATGCTGTTATATATGTGTTTTTGGTATGTTATACAATATATCTACATTTTTGTGCGTGCAGCGTCCATCTTATCAAACACTAGACACCCAGGTGTGCCATTTAACAAAGAAAAGTGTCGTTTTCAAGATAGCACAAGACAACATAAGTACTATGTTAATTTAATCAAATTCACGATGTTTGGAATACTTCGATTTACTTCGAAGTATAAAACCGTACTGAAGGAATAAAAGACATCACAAGCTCTAGGTCCATTATAAGTATTATGTAAAGTAAAGGTTTTTAATCGTTTGATAGTAGGAATTTCAAAATTATGAAATTATTAAAAAATAACAATTTACATGGTCCTATTAATGTAACGTTTTTGATGAACGAAAACACATTTGATTTGATAAGTTGTGTATACAAATGGAGTTAAATGCACATACATGTATTTCAATATCTTAATTTATAATAGTAAAGCATACAAATTAAATTAACTTATGAAGTTATTGTAAAAGTATCTAAACGACTATAAAATGTTCGAATTGAAGACTTATGATTTCATACGAGTGGTATAGAACATGAGTCACACAAATGTTTTGTCATAAACCATGTTATCATTATAAATGGTTATAATCAAATATTAAACATAACTATTTTCTATGCATCACTACAGAAAGACAAAAATATCTCGTTTGATTCTTTTGTCAAATACCTACAATAGTTTTCATTGTAAAACATCAATTATTTAAGAAATAAAATGTTAAATTTAGATGTACGAGCTGTCTGGTCGCGATGTCCGAAATAGGCCTCGATTATTTGAATGGATGTAGAACTGAATAAACAATGACTGACAATAAGAGTTTTAACCTTGAACTTCCATCCATGTTCTTGACAGCTGACCCTTAACCTCTGGCCCTTGAAATGGAGAAGAGCATGTAATGTGTATCTTCATTTCTAAACTGCGTCGTTTGACCGGGTCTTTTAAGATGCATTAAATATTTACAGCGGCATATCAAATAAGATTAGAATAGTGTTTAAATCTCTATAGAGGGAATGATTTGGCATCCATCACCTTGACCTTTGATCTGTTGACGATCAACGCTACAATTGGTCGCCAGAGTACTAAATTACATTCAAATATCGACTAAATGTTAAAAGGAGGCTATACATTTGCTAGAAGTCTGAGAAATTAAGAAACAAAACTTTCAATCATTTGGTGAAATTAATAATTACATTTTTTTTTACCATGGATTACTAGTAATGCAATAATACTAATCACAAAAGTCAAAAAATGTTATGTTATTTCATTTCTGGCAATTAATTGATAGTAGAAATATCATCTGCTTAGAAAGAGCTGTGTGTATTTTCGTTCTTCCTATTTTCCTTTTAGAACCATAATCTTAAGACTTGCTGTCAGTTCAGCTAATGTTTTAGCCATTGTGTTAAACGATTCTATGACTACTTTATCAACGAATGCAATAAAACCGTTTTAGGATGTTGAGATGCTCTACCTGACGCCTTACTTCTTGGTTCTCCCGTGAAGGTCTTAAATATATTCACCTCTCTCGTTCTAAACACATATTTGGCTTGTATTGGTCGGTAAGTTTAATGATCCCAAGAGTAATAAATGATCAATTTGGGGATCATAACGATAATGGTAAACTGCATGGTTAAGGGGAGGTGTTCGTTCTATATAACGGGCCTATTAACGGGGCCAGACAATGCTATTGTTGTACAGTGATAAGGAGAAACATGGCCATATACAAACGTTATCATATTTACGGTTCTATATCTGTAAATACATAAATTTATATAATTTCATACCAAACGCATCGAGTGTCCCGTTCATAGGCAAGGAAGAACACTGCTAATATCATGAAATTCCCCGCTGCTACAATGTATTTTAGCCACTTGCTTGTGCAGAAATCTTTAAAAAGGCCAATTGCATTTTGTCTGTCCTGCATACAAATAATCACCATTGCGTATTTGTTGAGCTATGGCAAACCCGTTAGCGGACCTTAAATTATAGCAGTTCAGTATACTAAACTATTAATGAATTGTGATACTAAATTTCAAAAGAAAGATATCACTAGTAACAAAATGATTTGTTATATAATTAACATTCCATGTCGTACTTAACGGGCATAACCGCAAATAAATTAAAGTTTTACCAATCTTAACGATAGAAACAAAAAAACTAGGCTCTCGTAAACATGTATTAGCACCTTCCCAATGCCAAGTGATAGACATCTATGGCTGTCATATCCAGAAATGGCTAGATACTTTTTAAATGCACTCGTCTCTGAATTAATGAGAGCCTTTTCTCCTAGAGTACTCGTATTGCCTAATCGACAGATTGGAGACAGCGCTGGCTAATAAATCACGTATTGTGTTGGGGATTTAATTGCTTGCTGTACATGATGCCCGTATAATCCTTACGTATGCTCAGTGACAATGCTTTACAGTGAGTTACGATTACGACTACAGTGCTCTTAACATTATCAACCCAATTAAATTTCTTCTCCTATACGTAATCGTATATCAAAATGCCTTGGATATTTTTTTCAGTAAATAAAAATGAGCGAGGTTCAGTTATACATTATGTCATTATTGTTTTCAGATGCCAATTGTTATTCTATGTAAAGAGGATTCAATTTATATCAGCTAATCATAGTCCAATCATAAAAAATAATCAATTGATGAAATTGACACTGTTTGGTGGACTATGCCGTTAATCACCAGTTGTTTTCATGTGTCAAATCCGCGGAAAGAGCGACTCACTAAAAGAAATTATTAATCAGACGCCCGCTATGCGAATAACACGAAATCCGATAGACATACGGTAAGTTACATTTTTTTTATTGGAAAATCTTTTTGATATATATATATACATATACAACCTATTTACTTAATTAATAATGCATAGATATCGTTCACTATTGCTCTTATATACTGGACAATTTTATGATATAATTAAAAATGATATATACATATAAATTAAAAAATACTACAATGAAAATGTTGTGAACATGGCAATTGTGTAGAGAACAAAAAAGATAAATGCTTATGGTATGCATAAATGAAAAATATGAATTTTTTTTTGAGTTTTTGAATTTTTTTATGAGTAAATAGGAAACATCTACATAATTATATTAAAACGGGGGATGACGGGATAGAACATAACAGAACTTAACGAAACAGAAGGGAACTTAACGGAACAGAACGGATATTAACGAAACAGAACGGAATTTAACAGAATGTAACGGAACTAGATGAGAAGGGACAGGACAAATCTTGTCTGTTCTCCCAATTCTAATGACGATTCTATACCTGTTGTTAATATGAATTAATGATGTGACAATATTTGTGATTGGTTTAGTTAGTTCAACGTCCTATTAACAGCCACGGTCACCAATTTAAGATTTAATCTACACGTGATCGCGTAGAAATTGCGTTCGTTGCTGTACTGCATAGACTTTATGATTGTATTACGTAAAAATACAGATCTATTGCATATTCTTGAAACAAATATGCTCGAGTCTATATATATATAAAAACTATAACGGCTATTCTCTGTCATTAACACTTTCCTGACACATGAATATGTAAGTTATAAGTTATAGTTTTTTTTAAACTAATAAAACTAATAAACGAATTGATCATGGACCAAATTAATAGTCAGCTGATATACGGACGAAATAATATATAGTGATTTATATAAAATATGTTTTTACAATATAATTTTCGATTATGTTGTTTCTTTTAACTACCGTGCTAAGAAAATCGATATAGTACGTAACCAGAATACTTCTTGTTTTAGCGGTGCACATCAATATAAACCCCATTTATATGCCAACAATATGACTCAGGAAATACCACTTATAATTTAAAATGTAGTTGTCATTGATAAAACAAATCCAAATCATTTTTGAAACCACGAGTCTTGCATACGTTCTATTTCAGAACTTTATTTAAATGAAATGTAGAAAAGACAAAAATGAGATTATTAACTAATAACGTGATAACGCCAATCACTTCTAGGTAACTATTAAAACGAAAAAAACATGCCAGGCTGTAAGGATGAAGGAGATATTGTTAATAATTTATGCAAAGATTTACACATGTATGGATTTATACAATCGAGCTACATTCAATTTAATTGATCAAGTCAAGGTAAGATAAATTAGTTTAAACATACTAAAATAAAATGTTAACGATATTGTAATAAATACTCGTAACAAAAGTAGCATTAATGCATACAGAATAATCAGGTTTGTAGGATCTTTTGATATTCATACTTTAAAAAATCATTTGAACATTTTGTTTTTATATTAGCATAATGATACACTGATCTATCTACTTTCAGTTCTTGAAAATATGTGCAGAGATGTTTTACCACATAAAAGGGGTAATAAACACTCAAAATTAAATTACAAAATGCAACTAAATAATAATTCACAAATAAACAAATGAACAAAAACACGAACAAATTAATTAAAATACCCTGATACGTCCATTATGCTATTATAATGCAATATATAGTACAAAGAGGAAAGATTTAAAAGTGTTAGAAATAGTAATTGGAAATTATAATTGCCGTAACAAAGCAATTGTGGGACAAAACGGTTGATCTAACAAATCGTTTCGAAAACAAATTTATCATGAAAAAAATCCAGATAAAATAATTTATTGCTATTAATTTTTAATAAAAGTAAATACGTCCGAATATTTTTTTTTGCATTTGTTTCTCAAATGAATATAACATGTTATATAAACATGAAAAAAAATCATAATGATTTTTATAGCTAACCCCAAATTAGAAGGTGTTTTTTTATTATATATGTATAATATGTGGGTTGTTTTATAAATTTTATCTTTAGAGAGAGTTTTATTAACTGAGAGTAACAATTAAGAAAGATTGAATTCAAATACGTCAGGACATGTTACGAATACCATAAAGGTTTTCCATATGGGAAATAAGGATGGATGCGTAACAATATGGTACCAATTATCATATACATGATAAACCTGTACTTTGTATTTGATAAAGATTATTCAACATGTCTATCATTAGCTGCTACCATAATTGTATTTTTTTAATGAGAAAGCAAAACATTGAAATAAATAACTTAACATCAGGTCATGCAGTTCTACAACACCACACTATATTAAAAAACAATATATAATGAAGTAAATATAAGCAAACAGATTGTCATCCTCGGCGCCCACTCGGCATTTTCTTGCACTGTGAACATGATGAACATGAAAGGAAAAAATATTGATGTTGGTGCATCCATAAAATAATTTAAGTTTTTTTTATGATGCCTTTAAATGACGTCTTGAATGGTACTATAATTATGTATACAGGATACCTCCATAAAAACGTCTTCGATATGTTTCCCGGTATAACGTCAGTCAATACATCGGTACATAGAAGTAACAGTCTACGATGCTTTTAGCCTTATTTATGTTAACCAATTCAACATTGAAAATGCAATAGTCATGCATGTATAATTCTTCATTACATAACACAACATAACAAATATATAATTTATAACTATAAAATGACACTGTAAGTGTATTATGCAATAGTTATATAGTAATAATAAATTGAATTATATTAAAATAAAAAAGATGATGTTTTCACATCGTTTAAACAGTACTCGACTGTTTGCCCACTATCTCCTTGCGCTATTAAATAATGATAGAAGGAGATGTAATTCCGTTTACGATGGATACTGACATACATTACATAATCAATAGAACATTACGCATATACAATAATGCAATGTTCCTAGCTTGCAATATAATAGAATGAAGGTTTACGAAAATGTGCGGATATGAAAAGGAAATAGGAATGAATCATTACTATAACATAAGATATAAATGCAGTACTGTTATCATTGTCATGAAGCTCTAATCATAATAAGGGTGTAATGATATATTTGGCAAGTGAGGGTGATAACAACACCTTCTAAACACTGGAAAGTTTTCTGAAGGGAAACTGCTTCCTAATATTTGGTATATAAAACTGTTTTATTCTTTATTTGTAGGTAGAAGATGAGCATGTATGATAATTCGAGCTTTTCATTTACCATATTATGTTAGAAATAGCTTATAGCTAAGGAAGGAACCCAAAGGGGACATTTTAACCTACTTGCCCCCCCCCCCAAAAAAAAAAAAAAAAAAAAAATCAAAAAAATCAATAACGATTCGGCAGGTGCGACCTTCGACATATATACACTAAAGATATAGGCAAGGACACATTCCAACAATCTCAGCAAAAGTACAAACACAAGTTTTATTTGCAATAATAATTTATCAAAATCTATGCCGTATACAGGGTGATGGTTGTAATATTTATGATACTTCAGCCCTAACTATTGTGTACCTATAGGACCCTAAAAGAAATGCCTCTAAGAAGATACAATGCATTAAGGACATTTTATTGTGTATGGTTAAGTGTATTGTACTTCTTATCACAGGTTCATCTTCATTGTCTGATGTATAACTGCAATCCACTCTGTTTCTGTTCCCTTCAATGAGTCTGGGTATTGTCTTGAATAAATCTTCTGCTGTGAATATTTCATGACTTCTAGCCTTTGTCATTAATTAAGGACCTATGCATCTTTTTCCCTCGACATGACCTGACAGTTTACTTGACGTGGAACGATGAGACACTGTGTGTTTTCAATATAAAATACGGGTTAGGGGTGTGTAGGGATCGGTTCGAAGGAGTTTTAATTATCGTCATTCCAAAGTAAATACTTTGTACCAAGAAAAATAAATCTAGCCTCAATTTAGAAAAACGGCGAACTTCTAGACAACATACAAATGGTTCAACAAACATTTGAAAATGAGCACGTTTGAGTTGTATTATAAAACAATAAAATCGTTATTTAGCATATATTTGTTGAAGTATTGGTTTTGCATCTAATTACTTGATAAACAATTTTGAAAACAAATTTTAAAAAAAAGAGATTAAAGGGTAGGCAATACAAAAAAATAATGACACATAGCTTATTATCAAATTAATAATAACTAATTGAATTTAATTAAAGGTTTCATTGGCATAGTATATTGTAAAAATTGTAATTTAGACAAAAAACAACCTTAGATAGTAAAACGGTTAATTCGTTACATAAGCATATGAACGTCGTGTCTTGAATTACCCGAATGGAAACTTAGAATTTAGAAAAATGGAATATTCAACTACAAACATTGGTTTTATAATTTTGACATTGTGCGAATCTCAAAAGAAAAATATACAAAATTGAGATAGATTTAATGATTTGTACACGTCTTTGGAACATCATTAGGTAATTTGCGCAGTGAAAAAATTAATATTACTAGAGATATGAATTGCTTAATCACCAAGGCTTTTTAAGTCTTGTAACCATATTTCAAAATTAAATGAATCGGATATACCACATATTCATATATTATATCGCGTTAAGTTGTTTAACATTTTTTGTAAACTTTTCCTACATGATACCGTAAAGTGTTAAATTGTGTATGTCAAATATTACTAATGTTCACCTGAATAAATTCTATGACTATGTATTCTATCTAAATTCAGATAACCATTAGTTTTTTTTCCTCACTATTTTTTAATAAAAAAATCTTAATAAAATGTAAATCAGACAACGTTTTTAATCTCAAACTGTTACTCGTCCGAAGGTATTTCTGAAAATGTCATTACAACTAATTATGATAAATCAGGGTACATCTCAATGTCCATGTTAATTTCACACCATCATATCTTTAATATGGCTTATTGCAAACTTAGGCACTGATCTAAGTAATGTTATTCACTTCTTAAGGTATTATACCTTATTTGTAAACCTTTGTTTTGTTCAATTAAATACATTTTTGAGAAATTACGAATCGTTATCAGATGCAGGTCACTTTCGGAAACAATTAAATGTTTTGACTGTTTGGTAATGTCATTAATACTCAGGGTAGCATCGAGATTGTTACCGATTAACCTTAACAGAAAAACCAACATACAATTGAAAGATGTATAACGAGTCTCATTCCGTCGAGAGTCTATAATTCATTCCAGTAAATTTTATTTAAAGCTGACAATGCCAGGTTAACGTGGCGAATGACTCCCCTCTCCAACCTATCATACTCACGCCGTAACATTGTTTTATAGTTGTCAAATAGCGAAACAGCATTAACAGTGTAAATCTCGGAGTAATTAGGGATAGAATTTATAGCTCAGTGCTGCCAAAAACCAATTAATTAGAGATGCGTGTTACAATGAAACTGTAATTGTGCTATGATCAGAGTACGAGAACTTCACTCTCCAGGTAATATCATTCTTAAATTAAATTACAAATCAGGTCATAGGTTTACGATTGTGATTTCTTAAAGTTTTTAATTAGAATGGAATACAACGATGTAAAGAGGGAATCCTGTGAATTCATATCGGCAATCGAATGTTTAATCTAATATCTTGTTTAAAAAGATGTTGAAGTTTAATAAAATTACTTTTTTTCTTTTGAGAATTAGAAAATTGATTACTTTCTTTCTGTGTTTGATGAATATATGGGTTGTTCAGAAACAATCTTGTTTACTCTTCCTGCGCAGCTTTGGTATTTGTGGTCAGGGCAACATTTAATTTAACTGTATTATAGACAATTATTTCGGGAATCAGTCAGTTGCAAGAGTTCCGCCAATCTCATATAAAAACAAGGATTTATTACTCAGAATATCTGGAACATGTCAATGTCTGTATTGTATCGAGAAATCGTTTCGAAACAAATTATAACAAATATATTTACCAACTGTATTAACGCTATCAAAAATAAAAAAACAACTTTATTATAGAAAGGCAAATGTAATCAACGTTAAGCAGTGCTACCAGTCATAATATTATTACCGACAATAACTCATTTTTCCCATATCGTTAAATTTAACCCATGATTAGATCCGATTAATTTTCAATTATCATTTTATATATATTCTACATTATTTCAAGCACAGTACAAGAAAAATAATATATGATATCTTTCATTTCTGACCCTGCGATATTTGACTGTGTATTAACTCATTATTATATTTCAACAGTGTCCAACTAATAGTCCAATTAAAGCATATGCATCGTCGTAAAACGTGTGTCGAAATGTTCTCAGTTTCTATTAATGTTAAATAATAGCAATTAAAAACAACGTCGATTACATCTTACCACCAAATCTGTCCCGACGTAGGTCTAGCCATCCGGGTAACGTGTATGACGTCATAGTAGGGAAGACGGGGTGTGGTCGGTGTATAGGTACTGTCAGAGGCACGTGGAATCCATGGTAACCGTTTGAAACAGAAGCAAATAATTCAGGAGTAAGTTTAGGAACCTGAATGAAAGGTTTGTCATCATCATCTGTTGATGACTTCACCGTTATACAATGTTTGTCCGGCGTGACGTTTTCGCGCCTTGTACGACTATCACAAGTTCCATTATCCTCGCTACCTGACTGAAAGTCCGAGTCAGAGTTTGTATCATTGTCCAATATTCTGCTGATCCCAAATGAAAGACTTGGGCGTACTTTTGTTGTTCCTGAACTATAAACATGCTGTTTCCCACAACTTTTTTGTTGTTGTTGTTGTTGTTGGTCCTGACGGTGTGTTATTATGATTGGCGATTGTGATCTATCATCTGATTCCTCCATAAGTTCTTTGCCGTCTTTACATGGAATTGAATGAGACACTGTATCCCCTCTATCTTGACACTTGTTCTTGCTGTCCATTCTATTTCCATGGGCTACTGCTGATAAGAGGAACCGTGATGTTCGATCGATTTTAAACGAGTGAGAGGAGATCGACACTTTGGCAAACAGTGTACATTTGGGTAAGCAGCCGCCCGTAAATACTAATACCGGCTCTGTACCATCATTGCTCGGCAGGTGTGGTTCTCCTTTCCCTGCGGTGATGCCTAGCAGTGACAAGTATAAGCGATATATCTTCACATGAGCCAAGTGCTTGCTTTCTTGACAAATGGAGGTGGGTCTTATATTAAATAGTTCCCCGCCCCGACGCCATCGCGTTTTTTCTTCTGTTTACTTGGTAATTTGACGCGCGTACACACAAACCACAAATGGTTTCGCTAGACATAGCAAAGGCACTTTAGTGGAAAATTGCAATGTTTTGTTGTTTATGTTGCCTTTAATGAGGTTATTAATCTATTTTGTCTGCTCTTATATTAGCTACATTTTGCAGATTTACGTGTTTGTGCAACACTTGTGTAAAATGTATTTTTATTTGGCGAAATGTATGCGAAGAAATTAAAATCAATTAGATTCAAAATGTATACATGCAAGTATCAGTTAGAAATACAACGAACATGCTTTTTCTATTTAAAAGTTTCATACAACATGTTAATGGTAATAAAATTTAATGATATATATAAAATATAATAATTTATCAATTAGTTCGGTAGTTATATTAAACAACAGTCTCGTAAATTGGTTGTTTTGACAAACTATACCAGTAATTTGAATTATTCAAGTAGTTTACATACTCTGTATTATATTGAGTATTAAGATTTTAAGTAGTTATTGAAAGGTGTTATCAACAATTGATTTCCGTCCTTTAAATTATAGTGGTTTTTTTTACATGGTGAGAGTACTTCCAAAAGGAAATTTTATTTACTATGAATGACGATTAAAATGACCCTGGTTTCAACCAATCGTTATATGTTCAGGTGTCTTATCCCCAGGAAAACACACAAATTCATAGCCGATGTTAATCCCTGAAGTGAAATAAAAAGGAAAAACATGTCCGTTACGTCTTCCAGTTAGGAATATAAAAAGGAAAAGAAAGCTTTGCAGGGATATTGATTATTGTTTATATAAATGATGCCGAAAAAGGATTTTTTTTAAATTGTATATTACAAATATCTATATACATTCGATCATATTTTATCCTTGTGCCTACTAGAATAAATTGTATAAACCGTACATTTTATGGGTTTTCAGGGATAATATTACATTAGTCAACTTAAAAAGGAAGTATATGTAAACTTAATTTATAAAAGGTAACGTTTTAAACTAAAAGTTTGATGAATTGTTTATCCTTAGGTTTTGCAGTAGCTTTAATGATTCATTTCCATTTGTTTTAGTTGTAAAAATGAAATATAATTACTATCTTAATAACCAGTGGTTTACATCTTGCGACTTCATGTTTTTTATGAGATCTAATTCGATTCCATGGTATCCAGTTATAATTTTAGTAATAAGTATCACCTATGAAGCCCATACAACTGGAGACAATCAACAATGAATTACAATATATTTTAAAATTCTTTCCATAAATACCTTACGTTATTTTATACGATTCCCTGAAGCATTTAAGAAATGATTACAGTACCTGAGACAAATCAATTTGTACAAATGTTATATAACAAGTTTAATAAGTTTTGTCTATTTTATTTCCTTTTTCGGTGTGATTGTTAATTATCTCCTTTCTATGAAATTGCTGGAAGAGAGACAAATACACAGATTCATGCTGGAATTTTGTGTGGGGAGTGTACATGTGCATCATATATTATAGATGGCTTCTCAACAACAATAGTACATATGTATTTCTGTTCTCCTATGATATTTAAGATCATGTGTACTTTGGTATTGATTACATCAGAATTGTTATCTTACATATCACCAGGATTCCTTTTTAATACATGTACTTAAACATATTTTACTTAAGTCGCAAAATAATTTTAATTTTATAACTTGTTTTATAACTGATACCTATGCAATGTTGAGTTGATATAAAACTATTTCGTTATGGATTATTTATCTGATAACGGAAATGAAGCTAGGAAGCTCATCAGTGATGTAATATAGCCTGCCAGTAGTTAATATCCTCTGTCTAGCCTATCATTCCTTTACACACAACCAGATTGATGTAATCCATTATCATCCATGCTTTATCACAGTAGCTTACCTTCGATCAATGTCGATTCCATTTCTACGAAACGTATGTCGATGATTTTAAGAAACCGTTTCTTGAATAGTCATTATAATTATTTTCAGTAATTTCTTATATTTTCGACGACGCACATTGTTAATCCTTTGCTTATAAATGTAGATAATATTTCTAATATAATTATTTCTACTTTTACTAAATCTGACTTTCTGATTTGTAATTTGTTTCCATACCACTATGGAAAAAAATCGGCGAATGCCCCGAAAACTAGATGTTATCATGTTATCACAATTGTGACATTGACGTTGTGTATTAATTCGGAAAAAAATCCTTTAAAAATCACGGGAGATTGCACATCAAAACGGTAAACGATAGATTAAAAACGAAGCATTGATGTCACTATTTTATTTTAGTCTTCATCGGATTATGTATGTGATACACGGATTCATATAATTTGCAAACACATTTTTCCATGCCCCTACAAAATTTATTGTATTAACCATTTTAATCATATCTGTATTTTATTGTATCTGATATGTTACTGTTGTCTAACACCATGGTTGATATCAAGGCATTTGGACAACTTTTCATTCAATCGGATCACTGTAATTTGTTTAATAGAATCGATGCACGAAATATATTATTTGTACAAACAACATTAAATGGAATTGATATTTAGGTATTCTAACGTTAGGTTGTCAACCCCGGCATCTAGAAACTCCGTGTATGATTTGTATTTAATTTACAATTTTTAGATGTGTAATCCAAACGAAAAGTCAATTAATATTATTGGTAGATGGAACATCACGTGGATTTATTACTAATAATTTTAGCAGTTATGAAAATTATTGTGTTTTTCGTTCAGAATTTTTAAGCTCACTTCGTGTCTATTTTTTTAATTTGAATAATCCATTTTCATTGTTGGAAAAAATCATGCAATTGAAATCAAATGCTTATCAATATAATTCTATGTTTCTGAATCAATATATATAAAACAAATCGAACGTTTCTACACTAGTTATACTTCATATGTTGCAGTATATGTAATGTAACAATTTGTTTGTAGTCTATTGTAAATACATTAAACTCAGTTATCGTAATTATCTAACTATTTACCGGCATGTCGATCGGAATAACTTCAAAGATGTTAGCGTGTATAAAACTACATGTTTAGATTTTTGTCTACACAAACGGAACGACCTGTTGTCTAATTCAAAATCATGTTGCATTTCTTTTACAAGATATGTGTTTCGTAAATTATAAATATACTATATATCATAATTTTGTAAATATCCATTACATAAAATTGCACAGGTGTATCAGAATAATTTTTATCTCGGTTAAAGAGTTGTTCCAATAACAGTTTCGGATACTAATCTTACATTATATCGTCCAATACAATGGATTTTGTGGACATAATTCCACATAAATGAACATATTTGACTAAGAATTCCACTCTAAATAATGTATAGATTCATAGATATCAATATATTTAAATATTCTTTAATACATGTTATTTCTAAATACAATGTTAGTAATAGTGTGTGAAAAGAAATGCTTTTTGAAGTGATATTTGAAACTAATTAAACGTATGTGATGACAGGTATACACTAAATGATTTAGAAAGATGATCATTCAATTGCCATAGAGACAAAAACATCAGCATGTTACATTTTGTACTGAACGCATTCTGACGTGGTAGAAATCTATTAATTGGAATAAATAACAGCTTGTTTCGGTATTCTTCACATGCAAGGTTCAATCACTTAACACATCCAACGTTAAAAGGTTTTATCTTACTCTCAAGGTCGCACTAATTGGATAATGTATAAGTGTCTCACTTGAGACATCGAAGCTTCATCACACAAAACAATTAGACATTGTTTTCCAAACTAATTCACTACTGTATATTCATTAACGATTAATTAATGTAACACTACTATTAAGTATAGTTCAGTATTAGATGAAGAGTAAGAGGAAATTTGTGCTCATCTAACATAACTATGTCATCTAATATTTGGAAATTGCAATTTATGTGCTGAATTGTAGAGATTTCCAGATTTATTTTAGGTGAAAACTTCCAGAATTAAAGAAAGAATTATAAATTTTATAAACTGTAACGTTTCCCACACAAACAGTTTGTATACTGGGTAATTTTATCATAGTTGTTTAAATTAAAATGTCACTTTACGTTTTTATTTGTCATGCACGAATAAAATGGTGTCAAGATTGCTATTCACTGACTTTATGATTGATAAGTAGTCACGATAGAAATCTGTACTAGTAACACTTGTAAAATATCCTATCATCTATTTATTTATACTGTATATATAAAGTGGTCTTTCTCTGACAAACTATATACATATATTTCTTACATATGTCCAACGAAAAGTCTATCGCTAAAACAAGCCTTGTTTTATATAAACAAAGTAATCCTAATTAATACAAGAATGCTGTTTTATTTATCCCATATCTATCACGCGAAGTGAAAGGTTATCTCAGAAAGTATTTAATTCCGTTCACAGATAAGTGATATCTCAAAATGAGTTAGAACGATACTGCGGACGGCTTCTGTCAACACTTCGACTTCCACCAATGGTGTTCGCGCAGACAGAGTTCAAGAGGCTGAAGATTAACACACTTCACAAATATACAAGCAGTTAGATGTTCGGCTTCCGTATATATCACAAATTTAGCCTCGCCCTGGCCACCCCTCCCTCTTTCCGAGTAGCAAATGTTTACACGCACAAGGAAAATGTTTATATAACATAGTCAAGAAAGCGATGGGCACGAGCTCACGCGCGCGTGAAAGGGTTAGTGTCATTGATCCTAATTAGGCTATGGAGGTGTACTGTAGTATTGTTCGACAACGCTAATCTGTCAGTCATCGTAAAGAATTAGGAGAAGTTAAAAAGGAAGCACATTGTGTATAATGGTTTAGACAATAAGACAAATCAATAACAAGGTGCTAAACGCCTCTCCGTAAGACAAGTGCGGCCTGATCACAGATTCATCACACTCACCACACTAAAGCTTAATCCGAAACGTCTACCGAATAGACGGAGTCTCCGTCAATCTCTCTTTATTCTATCAAATACCTCACGAGGTCTCTTTATAAAATTCACAAACGGACATTTCAATGTTAAGATGAAATTGTAGTTTGAAACGTGCTTAGTGTTGATTTAGTCTGTCTTTGATATTTATGAATGGAAGCTAACCGTACTGATAGAAAACGGCTTCATGAACGCTAACCAGAGTCTGAGTAAAACAAAACAGTGGGAAGCGAAACGATTAAAGATGCTGTATGGGCTTTATGAGGCACAGAGATCTTTTGTTACAATCTTAATTATTTCAATTATTTACGAGGCTTGTCGAGTCCCGGTAAGTAAATGAAGATTTGTATTAAATAGCCTGTACAATCAATAAAAGCATGCTGTGACACAAACAGGGTTTTAGAGCTTTACGTTTTTTTCGCCGCGTTTACAGTCGGAAATGAGATGTCTAAAGCCTAATTAGAATTGTTATTTCGGTAGTTACTAGAAACGAATCTGTTACCGTTTAATGAAGATGCATGCAATTCCGTCTTGTGAAATTAAATAAATACCCTGCGACAGCGTTTTACATGGATTAATCTTCGTCTTTTGTCTTATACACGTGAGTGTGTAAATACTGATTTAAAGATGATTTTCTGATCGCGTTTCGATGTTCATTACAACCTTCCTACGACAATTAATATCTTTTCAGCATGCTTAGTTTAAATAGCTGTTATTGTTTCCTATTATTTACCCGGGATTTTATCGGTTATTATATTTTACTCGTCACGTCGCAATTGCTTTTGAAAAGTATGATTAAATATAAGACGGAATTATGATATTACTTCCACTGTAATGAAACTCCTCTTGTTTGATTGTTTTACATTTTTTTATTCAAAAACAAATATAGATACAAATACTAATCGTCAAGTCTAAGGCAACTCTTCCGCTTTATTTTGATTTAAATACGTTTTTGTACTATAAATCGTTTCTTAACAAATAGACTGTTGTTGAAATATTAACAATTTCTTCCTCAAATAATTTGCGTTCCTCTTTTTCCATGATGCATCATAATCATTTTAAAACTATTTCCAGAAGAATTTTGGTGTGTTGATTTGATATCGACGTAATCACTACTGAATTACTTTTTATACTTATGAACAATGAAGTATGTTTTTACAAGTATTAGGTCAAGCAGGCGTCTTTCTCATTTTTCACAAATATAAATATTTTGTGTATTTTCGTCATCTAGAAAATCGTATAATGCAAATAAATGTCATGACTGAGAACATCGGAGATATTGTACAAAATCACATTGTCAAGATAGCAAACATACAAATGGAATAAGCATTAAGAACACGGTTAGGAGAATATGATTTATCAAAAAGCGATAAATACAAATAAAGAAACATTCAGCGAAACGTTGAGATGTTGTCGAACTTTCACTAATTGATCCGATCTGTGTTTGGTTTGGTTTTCATATTAGGTTTTCTCCTGTCCCCATAGTTTACATTCACATCATTTCCTCGGTTTTCTTGAAAATGACTTGCTTCTAACACAAAATTACTTCTGGCAGTAGATTTATCAGAAAAGTTATGATAAAACACGTTAATAAGAAATCTCAATAATCAGTAAAGACGCTGGTAAATTAAAACTACCCTCAACCTGGTCTTCAATCAGGTGAAGATGGCAAATACGGGCATTGCACTTCTAGATTAGGGCTTGGTACAATGTAGAGTGTCTCCCTGCCACATTGTGTGTTTTCACTCAAGTATGTCTTTCCCTTCTCTTTTCTAACGTTTCTAACTTTGTTGACGGTATTTAATATTGTATTTATATAAATATAATATGTATTGGTAAAGTGGACCCCCAATAATGCGAACCCTCGAATCCTCAGACTGAACCATCCGGATTGCGAATTTTCCGAATTACTAAATCTATTCCACCTATGTCAGTAATTATATTCATTACCTGATGGTTCCGTCCGTATTGTGAGTCTTCTGGACTATCTACGTACGAAATAGGGTCACTACAATAGTATTATACTAGTGATAAACTATTTACTGTGATCCTACCAGTAGTCGTGAAGGGACGGTACTCATGACTTGGTAAAATTTAAATTGTTTTCATCTTATGAAATAATTACTATTTCCATATAAACAAAACAACACCATCTTTAAGTATTTTTCAGCAGCTCCAGACATTCAGAAATCTGGACACATAGTAGAATATGCACACAATCAGGACTACTGTTCCGTCACGACTGCTGGTTAAGTCCCAGTAGAAAAATATTTTTGTTCAAATAGTGTGCAAGATATCGACATGAAAACACGTAACATTATAGGGACTTTCTATTATCGGATATTACAACTGACATGCACTAGGAGATTTTTCTTTACAATTTATAATTCGAACTCTCGATTACTCTCGATTTTTGTTTACTGCAGTTCCGTCAACTCCGAATCATTATCAAGATTTAACTTACAGTGGTGAAATTCATTTATGTTTATGGGAACAGCTATACAATTGTAGCATTATATTAAGACACTATAACTTGGTATGAGAAACAACTACTGTAATACATAACCAAAGTCTTAAAAAATATTTTCCAAACATTCATCATAAAAGAGAAGTAATAATTTTGATAAACAATTTTAATTTTAAACTTAAAACAAGCGTTTTCATTGGCCTAAAAATTGATGTAATTAATCATATCATAACGTAAAAAATACGTCATCGTTTGTATAGCCGTCTCTGATTGGCTGAAATAACGGCGCAATGGTTTCAAGATTTAAAAAGTCCCTCCAGAAAATTGGAATTAATATATCAGAGTACTAGTGTACGCGGTCTATTTAGAGTACAGATTGATTTTCTGTTATATGTGATATATCATATATTTTATACATCATTCATAAAATATTTATTCAAGTTATCCTTAAATCCATACATGTATTTTATTTTCATTTCAATTACATATTTATCATAATTAAACTATGTATTTATTCCATTAGATGTCACTGCCAATGAAACATTTTATTGATATTATTCCACTATTAAATACTTACATTTCTTCGGGTGTTGAGTTTATTTTGATGTTAGATGTTATAAACTACCTAGTTATGTTTGTTCTCCGCATAGATAACTTTTTAAAACTATTTGTAAATATGATAGCGGTCGTGATCATTGCAGCACTGACCGTAACTAACAAAAACACTTTACTGAAAACTTTATAATAGTAGTAAAGTTCATACAGTATATAAATCTTATTCAAAGAATAATGGACGATAGCTTATTCTTATTCCGATATTTTTGTGCAACGACTAATATAGATTAATTCATCCTTTTAACACACATGTGCACTCTTTCATAATGATAATGTTCAAAATCAACTTTTGATGTCCCCTGAATTGTTCCTGGGTGACTTAAGTCATATATACACGTCACATACTATCGTCGCCAAGTAAATATACATTTGTTTTATTTTGCATTGGCATTGGAGGATATGTTGTTTTTATTTCCATGATATCAATGTATAAATTGCATTAGAATAGTACATAAAAGAACGTAATATCACATTACATTAATGTTAAAGATAACTATATTTATGACGTTTAAACCATTAGTTGTGGTTCTAGCTATCATTTTAAATGTTTGTTTGTTGATTGAATGGTGCTTTTTCAATACTCACATGAAACATTGCTATTTAGAATGATGACTATCGATGTTTCCATCATAACTCGAAATTGGCATGTCTGACAGAACATATATCCCTTTAACAAGGCTTTTGGACGTAAAAGGAACTGCTTATTGTTTCAGAATGCCTTTATAAGAATTAACGATTAAAGAACAGCATATTTCCCATAATGGCTTTGTAAATATTAACGGTAAGCAAATGAAATTATCTGTGAAATCAATGGAAATTAAAATAGCATTCTGATATTTATTTTATCTCCGATATTTTATTATATCAGTAGCTTGTTGCTGCTTCACTATATCTGTTGTGAATTTATATAATTTTATTGCTTTGACTTATAGTAGTGATTTTTTATATACCACCAAAGACAAGTATTATATCCCTTCACTAGAAAGGATCACATGTCATATAAAGATATTTGATTCTTCTGATCATTAGACAACAAGCATGTGTTGTAAAGATATCACATACATGTAATTGAATGGTAGTCTCATGTCTTTGTCTTTAGATCGTTGTAAATTATTAAAAAGTCTACATGTTATGCGAACAACTAAGTGATGCAATACATCTCCTAATCAACAATGGATCAGTAATAAGTTGTTTGTTACTTTACCGAACTTCACAAAGGTACATAATGTATTTGTTCTGTAAGTTTATAGTAATGGTCAATGATTTACAGTCCCTGTGGTCAAGTAATCGTATACTAACGCATTGTTTTCAATACCGCATAAAATAAATAACCCCGACCAGTCTTAGAACAAAGTCTGGTTTATTTGGTATAACCTCCTCTCAACAGCCAAGATGATTTAAGAACGGTCTTCCCGTGTGCATGCACTGTGTATATGGACACCTGTATATTTTAGGAGACTATGGTAATGTGTCACCATGTAATAATGGGACTCTTGCCTTTTGTTATTACTATTGCGCTGAATCGCTAAAGACACCAAGTAACACACCCCACCCGGTCACAACGTACAAGAGAAGCAAGCTTATACTAAAATAAAAAGGGGCTTTCATACCTTTACACCACCTCTTTATTGAGTTCCATTACATGTAGAAAGCTGGAGTTGGTATGAATACTATTTTGTATTTGATTTATTCGTTATTGAAACAGAAGTGATTGTGTACAGACCCAAAGTAAGTAACATTAATTCTGTTTGTCTCTTCTTCTCATGTAACTTTGAAGATACGAGAGATATGTGCTTATCGTAAAAAGAATGAATTTTGCAATGATGTCAACTAAACTTTCCCACGTGGTTCTGTTTCACCCACGTTCCTTTATAACGTTTGTTTTATTAGGTTATCTAATCTATCCCAAAGGAATTCCATTCATAAACAATTCTAAATCAATGACTTTTAAAACAGCAAACTTAAATAAAACCACATTCTATCTTAAACATAATATAATTGGTGAACAATATTTACGACAATTACATACATGATGCATAATGGACAGGCGTTGTGATTGTTATGATACCCACAAATATATACGCTTATGTTAGGTATTACTTTATTACTCTTTTTCTTGTCTTCCACATTTTTAGGGCCCAATAACAAAAGAGTCGCTGCTTCTAGTTCATTATGATTTGGATGCATTTTTTGGGGGGATAGGTAATGATAGTTATAGTAGAATAAGTAATACCATAGTTTAAATGAAATAGGCGATACCGAGAGATAAATAAAGATAGAGAGAAAGTACGATGGAGGGAGAGTTTGTATATAAGCAATAGGATGATTGTATGGAGGTGATGAGGAATATTTGTAAGTTAGGAGGCTGATGATTGAGTTCCATGGGAAATAGAAATAGGGAAAGGGTTATATAAAACTTTTTTACAGAGCCCTTCGCATATGTATAAATTTAACACTGTCATTTTCTTACATTCCCTTTCATTCATGACGTTCCACTACCAGCCTATGCATTAAATGTTTTATTTCGCAATACAATGTAGGTTTTCTATATTTTCAATCAACATTCCAGGTCAAATTTTCCAAACTCGGTGACGTTTTGTTAGATTTTATAATAATTCTCTTTTTTATTCAATCACTTTTTTATATAGTAAGTTTCTTTTATTTAAATGTTTTACAGGAATCTGTTCCACCTTGACGTTATTAGAATTTCTTATGAATTCTGATAATAATTGGCTGTGTATACTATTGCATAGATATGCCATGGCCAGCTTCCATATCAAATGTGTTTATGTTTAAGCCTCAAAGCAATTCAGGATGATTTTTTATTTTGTTATACATTTGTATTTAGAAATTATCTGAACGCATTTTATCGTCATCATTTGGGAAATAAATGACATCAGACACAAGATTTGATATTGATTGAAAACTAACGATAAACGTGTGTTTCATCGAATTCCATAACTACATGTACATACATATTTATGACTATTGAATAAAGTCCACAGCAATGATGGGATTTTGACTTGCATTTGGGCATTCCAAAGATTATGAATAGTACTCCACTGGAACACATCTAGTACTTCAGATCGCATCCTGGAGTACAGATACGACTGGTCAAAGGTTCACGTTACCTATTATTTGTGTCATTTATAATATCAACTCTGCTGCAATAACGACACATGTACGTATTATTATCCTACATGTACGAAATATTTCATGTTAGTCTTGTCTTTTCAAAAAGGTTCAGATTAATGTTTTTTCTTCTTTCAAAATTGCTCATTGTTGCTGTGGTGCTTCTATATTGGATACCTTACTTGAAACAATACCACTGCATGATATAATGTATATATGCACCAGATCTGATATATCGTCTCTGTTAGAAGGTTACAATTTTAGAAACAATTTCAAAACACAAAATGTACAATGATTGGCTAGTTCATTATGTTTAACGTCCGATTATAACAGACGGTCTCCTCTCCTTGTAACAGTTAAACTTTAGGTTTTTTTATAGTGTAATTTCACTGGAGCATGCAAGCATTACACTAACACCAAACAAAATAATCGTCCCAACACTATACGCAGGATCAGAAACAACCGCTGTTCTAAACAATGGTACTTCTCAGCCAGGGGACAGAACCCAGAGCCTTCCTCACAAAGGCGACTATTAGAAAGTTGAGAAAAGTAACAAAGATATGAGATTCTGGTGATTACAATTGATTGGCAGCCGATGAAATATGATATTATGAAGTGAAGGCATGAGATGAGGTGTTATTAGGGTGGATGGCGGGGTATTAAAGGCGACTAAATCAGACGATAAGTACGCTTGTAGTAGTTAGGAACAAGTATACTCTCGTTGTCACACACGAAATGACATATCTCATTAGTCAATAATTATGATTTGCATTTGATTATCTAATGATGTGGTTAATAGGTGTATAAAAAAATCTTTGGATTGCAATAAAAACCCAAAATGTGTCATTAGCATGCAGCTGTCTTCCCCGTATGGCCATATACACTGAATAAAATAGAAATTATCTGACTGTAAACTAGCGAGTCATTACTACCAATCACGTTTCATCTGACCAAACCTAGCAATAAAAAATCTCGGCCTTGAGATATCTACTTCACACTTAAGCTAAAGAAGCAGTTTTAATAGCTTCAGCATAATAAAATTATATACGATTTTATCACATTTTGGGGAGTTCATTTATTTTAGAGATCTGAATATAATTTGACATATATGGTCGTCGTTAGTTCAATCTGAATAAGGCACACCATTCTGTTCCAAAAGGTTCGTGTCAAAAGCACTCAGCACAACATTGGTAAATTTCATAGAATATTATATTTGGTCGAGTCGATGACCACGCTGGGAACGAATGATACTTCCAGCAATGATTCTGGATTGAACGTGAAAAAGTTAATTGCTATAGATTGGCTATTGTCTTGAATTACGTCTGAGGAGAATTCAGTGGGGGGAAGTGCCAGAACTGTACTGGGTATGGCAGAAGGTATAATGTCAGGCGATTCTAGATGGTGATTTCACTCAATTACTGAATTATCTCATAACGAGCCCCTTAACAAGTCACACTGCGTGTTAACTGTTTGTTTGACGGTTGGTAGGTACAGTGGATATATATTCTAGATGTGAACAGCTGCCGAAACACAATAAAAGGAAAACGTGTTATTTCAAATTGAACAATTCTAACGTCCTACATTTATTTTTTCCAAAATATATATGAATATGATAAAGATATAAAACATATATTATACGCATCTTGTTATGTTTTTTGCATTACATATAATGACACCATTACACGTAGTGTCTTTACAATTTGGAATCTAGCAGTGTCATAACGACAAAGCGATGCATAAGGTTGAAAGTGTTGGATTCAGAAATACGTCTCATTTGCAGCTAGGCTTTCTTGTTTACTTACGATGTAATTTCGATGTAATTACGAAATCAATATAACAAAATTGAAAGGATATAATGACATTAGAACCAGGGATTTTAGATAGATGACATATTAAAGTGAACAGTCGGGCAAGGATGGCTAAAGTCGGTAAAAATGGTGTGAATGTATCCAGTATAATTTCTTATGAAATAGAAAAATAAAATCTCTCGTCAAAATCTGTCTGCGCACGAAGAAATTAATTTTAAGTATAGGAATCCTAAAACGTCCTCCCGACTGACTATGTCCGTGGTTACATTTCCACGAAGCCTCGCTTACAATGCTTTCAACTTTTCTTTATTTCAATGGTCAGAACTGAGAAACGTAAGCAGAACTTGACCGTCGTATTAATATGTGAGAACTTTTGGAAGGCCAATGAACGTATTTAGACTGGTTTTCTTTGCCCGACTATTCACTTTAATGATCATAGGACACTTGTCACACGTACAGCTAGATATCATATAGGGATTGAATGTATTTTTCCACGGGATATGTAGATAAATGTTGCTATTCATAGCCGCTATGAAAATTAGAAAAAAAACTACACGCAATCCATATATTTACATTAGAATTATTTATGAAAATAAAAATTATCCAAAAGGCCATAATATTATATTTTAAAATATGACACCCATATACGACGAGAATCTAGATTAATGGAACGTCTGGATGACAAAGTCGTTCACAACGTCGCGTTTTCAAGCTTCCGCCTTCCGGTCGACCTTGTTTTGCAAATGATAAACGATAAACAAGAAATAAAGTTAAAATAATATTTGATTGACTAAATATTACAGTAAACCTTATTTCATTCTATATCAAGAAACAACACATTAAAGATAATACATAAAAATATTGTCGGGGACTATTTTCTATTGTTATGAATCTGGCGTGATGTTTGAAATCAGCTGATCGATGCACGATAATCGTTGTATTCATAGTGTATTCATAGTGTTTTCATAGGCAAATGTTTGTTTCCGTCGGTTGGTTAATTCACATAGTGACGAAACACTCAGAATGTAAACATACTGGTTTAACTCCTTTCAAATGAGAAGCACAATTTAATCACAAGGCAAATGGGTATGTAATTTTAATGAGATTGAAATGTTTACATTTTAAATATAGTATGTAACTCTTTCACTTATCATGTGTAACTAAATCTAAAAGCCATATCCTGTCATAACATAACTACTGGATGTGAACGTTGTTGATGAATTACTCTTTCAAGACACATTGCATGTTCTTTTTCAAGTATTGAACACTATGAAAATATTTTGTAACACTATCGTTAGTGAAATGAACACAACACATTTTTGATATGCCAATGATCATCCTCAATAAACTTTAGCACATAGAGGTAAAGATGCGAGAACAATTTTGTATTCACATTGATTGTATGTCAACAGTTTCCGATTAATATTTCTCACACCTCGGACAAGGAAATCTCACGTGATACCCGGTGCCAGATTTTTCTATCTTGTCCGATCTGTATGGCACCTTTACGTGATTTTTGGCGGAATTTTAACTCATTCAAGTATTCATCTGCGCAAGTGACGTCATATTCTGAATTCGACGAACAAGTGCATAAACCGCAATGCAATATATGTGTACACACATTTAAACAGTTATACATGTAGATACAAAACTGTACGTTGTATAGGCCTAAATTGTTAAAATGTTGTCATCTTTAATTTGCCGACATATACATTGTATCAATAATTTCCGTAATGGTAAATAGTCACATTCCAGATCATCAGCTGATTTACAGTTTGCACAGCATAAAACAAAACGTCACCATTTAATGACAACACATTTTTTATGACGTCAACATATATCGATTATTCAGTTCGATAATCGTCTGCTCGATCGATAGTTGGTGACACTGTACGTGTTGGACAAAATGGAAAACGTGGTAAAATTGTGTCTATTGAAAACCCTTTAGGAACATATACATATTACGTTATTCACTCCTTTGACGGCGAGATAAGCAGGTGTACAAAACTCTCCGTCTCAGCCAACAGGTGAGTCGCCCTCACCCCCGGGCCTATCTATTGCCAACCCACCCCATAATCACCTAACTACAGTTCCATCGCCAGGAACATTCCCTTCACTACCCAGCGCAACTAGCCTGCCCCCCTCTGACGGATACTCTTATTGTTACCCATGGTTGACCTAAATGCCCTATGGATCGCAAGATTAATGAATCTAAAATACTGTCGCCTAACCTGCCAAAAAATAAAAATCAGATCTTTAACCCAAGATTCATAGCAACTACACCTGATGACGTAGATGATTTCATAACAGAAAATGAAAATACGAACACCAAAAGAAAGACATCGATTATCGTGATCAAATCGATACGAGAAAGTGAGAATTGATAATGAATTTACTCACTGTTTTTGTAGTAAAAAACGTAGTAAAAAGGTCGTTTACCACGCGTAAAAATATTTATGCCTTTCATCGGAATCTACTTATCACAATACATATAGGTTAAATTACACGTGTGTAGTAAATAAAAATTATGAAATGGCTTTATTGAATAGAAAAACATGGAAGTCATATGATATATCAAAATTTTCATTTTTATAGGATGATGTTGATAATGTCTGACAAACCTCGGAAACCACCTCACTTTTTAAAGTCATACATGCAGTAAGACTACATAATAACTGCAATATTAATATGTGATGTCAACATCGTGCTGAAAATGTCAACTGATATTTCAACGATGCGATAATTTGACCCACGTGAATATAGCATGCAATACTTACTGTAGCATACAACATTTATCGAGGTCAATTTACAATTTCAAATAATTTGACTGCTGTGTACAGCTATTTTATTCTCAGCTGTGTTACTAATAACCAAGATTAATGACAATAAGAGCTAACTACTGTCTCAAAGGAAACCGCGGTAACGTTTAAAATTGTATTGCATTAACCAAATAAACATATTTAAACAGATAAAAAAATATTATCGATCAACGCAAACTATTACAAAATATCATTTTTTATACTCAAAATATACAGTAGTTAGGTACATCTAAACGAGCAACAGAGATGATCTGCTTTTTTAAAAAGACAACTGTAGAATGATACTTAAATAAAAACAACCGATATAAGCATCATTGCGGGTCAACGCCTTCTAGAAAATTACTAAAAGCTTATAAATAATTCACCTGTTGACTTGAAAACTGCAGCGTCAATTCTGTATAGCGATTGCTGGGTTTTATTAAAGATACTATTATTAAATTTTTCCAAATGGGAATTCATTTTTGTCGCCGAAGCAATCAGCGTAAGGGAATGAAACTCTGAAAAATTAAGATAAAAAGTTCTTCTGAAAAGTACCATTGAGCTTTTAAGTTGTTTAAAATCTCTAATACTGGCTAGCTTGTACAGTACACGTCTCATTACCACGACTGCAGCCAAATCGGGACGTTGTTTAGATAATTACATTGTCGGCGCAATCCGGTATTAGTAGGTATTGTAAAGCGATACTGTAGCGGTTGTCATAGTATGCGGCGTTGTGTTCACAGCCGTCAACTCTCGGGAGAGAAAGATAAGGGGAAAAACGCCAAAAAATCTCATTTTACTTCTTTGTAAATGAAGCAATTACTGTGCGTTACAGCTTCGCACTTTGACAGACGTAATGCACATATCAAATCATAGAAATGTCACCAGTTGAAGGCTCCAAAATCTTGAATTTTTAATGATCTTCTTTTCAAAATACGCATTAGTTTAAAGACTTTCGCTTCCCAGAAAGTGTATTAAAATGATTAAATCGTACGGTAGGTCCGTCCCGGTGAATAATATAATTACAATATGGCTAGTTTCCCAACTTATACTTAAACAACTGACATTAAACTAAGCTCTGTATGGATGAGAGTCACAAATGTATTTTATTGTATTAATTTGAGCGATCGAATGTCTCATTTTTCTGACAGGAATAAGCTCGAAAATGTTTCCTTCAAAAATGTTGAAAGTTGTCATGAATAAATTATTGAAGTATATATCCGAAGAATGAAATTAGAAATTGCTTCGGTGAAATGGCTTCTTTCTTATTGATTGTTCATGTTAGACGGTATATCACATTTTTTTTTATAAATTCGAAAAACGCATTAAATAATAATAATGAAAATAATGTTTGCGTTATCCCATTACACTATTTTCTATTAAACCTTTTTTGTATTGTATAACATTGGTTTTTTTTACATTTGTATTGCAAATCTATAAAAAGCCTAGTCGAAAATAGATCTGCAATAATGTTTTTATCTGTATTATTATACCCTCGCATTTTATCATTATCAAAAAATGAGAAAAAAACAGCTATATTCCATTTTATATATGAAATAAACGATTCATTATTTTGTGTTAAAATATACAGACAAACGTTAACTTTGTAATGTAATTTAAAAACGAATGTCAGTTCTATGTGGTTGATACATTTGTGGGGCTGAGGCATTTTGTATGCAATAAAATAAGAAAAACTGCGAAATAATACTTGTAAACATGATTGAACCCTGAATATAATTTTGTTTGAGCACTGTTGGCAGATTATTTATGAATTTCAAAAGTATAGATGTTTCATGACATGTACGTATGCCTAGGTAACAATGATATTAGGAAAGTCATGTTATAAATATATGATACGAGTTCGAAAGACCAAATTAGATAATGGAAAGGTAAAAGCAGTAGACTTTGAGGATTCTTCGATGCACAACATCCGACCTAATCGGAGTTTGAGCTAGGGACCCACCTTTCTCTAGCTAATGTTATAGGATCAGAACATTTATTTGAGATTTTGTAACCAATCCAGATGTAATACATTCACATGCTCCATGTCAATGTTTGAGAAGATTGCAATTCAATATGTTAGCATACCTGACGACAATGGAAGTGACTCAACCTCTTAATTTGAAAAATGTGCATTTAACCTTTGACCTCGTATATAAGTGATATAAGGGGTTTTATTTGCTATAACTGATATATATGTAAAACGAAATGTTATCGCTTTTTTTCTTTGCGAATATTATTAATATTATTCAATAACTCCCATTTCAACTTTTACACAAAGGTTTGTTAACCCCATATATTTCCGCGTATGCTTCTGTGTTTTTTCCATTTCAAGAATCTTTTTTCTGGTTGTAATGATGTATTGCTACATGTGACTTATTTCGCAATATTTGAAAAACAAAAACAATTAAACATGATAATTATTATATATCTTAAGTAAGATAATCAACGTTGACTGCATGTGTTAACACTATTCTTCTACATTCTGTTGTATTTCACACTATATTTTGAGATATAGTGGTGGGATCCGTTTAACGTATTAAAGTGATATTGACCAGCGGGAGGTCACGATTCCCACTTGGAATTATGTTGTTGCGTTCTAACTTTATTCTTGCGGTAGTAAACTGTAACTAAAGATGTTCATTGATGACGCTCAATTGATTCATTTCTTTCATTTACTTGAATGAGGGTTATCATTTATATAGGTAACGACGACTAGAGGCGACATTTCAATGTGAGCACAACATTATCTTAACATAGTTTGGAAGGTGTCAAGACAATGAGGGGTATAATCACATCTGGGTATGTCCAAAACGGCACTTGACATATGAATGAAAGTCAAGTATAGACTACCATTTACCAATAAATGGCCCCAGGCCGGTTGTGACCACTAGTCACCCCTCTGGGTCCAGTTCCGCTCAGTATTTAAGGTCATCAGGGGAGCAGTTAGGAAATATTACAGAAACCCTTATTTCAAGTTGTCTACTGTTAATAACTCCATTAATAATGAACTGGTCACAGAGGTTTCCTAAAAGATACTCTGAGGTATTTTTGAAGGTGAAAGAAGAGCGTGAATGACCAATTAATCTAATTATATAACCTTTATTTTAATAATAAAAAATATTGATGATAATTATAGATGTGATGTGAAATAAATTTTAGAAAAGAGTGAACATTCCCACTATCAAATGAATAATAGCATCGTTCTCGTTTGCACATTAATAACATTTTTCAGTCACCAAAATATCAGTCCATACCACAACGGGAGCACAAGACTTCCCACTCCCTCTATACGTAAAGTTAATCAGGTAATATCACGTTTTAGACCTTTGTATAGCTTGGCCGAAGCCTTATATGAAAGAACGACTACTCATCTAAAGCTATAAGGCTCGCAAAAATAAAAACTTCTAAGACTCGTTTCATAAAATATCATATGAAATCTTCTGATTTTTAGCACATAATAGTTCACTGACGTTTAAATAACAGAGGAAAGCAATGGTCTCTACAAAAGTAATTTACTGTAAAAACATCAATTTTGGTAGTTTTAATACCAGTATGGCATAGCCGATTAGTAAAATTCTTATCACAAAAAAGAGCTTTAACATTCTTAAGCACTAAAAACGATTTTTACCTTTGTGCTACTTACCTTCATATCATTGCAAGGGTTTAACATACACTATTGGAAGATCGATAATATCACATTAAAACATAATATTTAATCGTACTTTATTTTTTATTTGAAATATAGGATAAGCTTACTTCAGTCGTAAAAAAGAAATACTCATTAAAAAACTAATGGCCCTTCTTAAGATATGCAAATATCATGGAATAAAGCAAACAATGGGATCAGATTTTAATTTCAAAATTTTACTTGATAAAGCATCATAACGTGGAGTAAAATGGGGAAAAACGTTCGTTATAAATGGAATACCCGTGGTAGCAGTAAACCTAGACCATTGGTCGATGGATTGCTTTAAACATTGTCGGTAATACGTAAAAGATTTCGCTAGATTACTGGCCTCAGCCTTCAACAAATGCGCTAAAGACAAAAACAATGTAACGAGGCTCTTATCGGAGTTCGTAATTACCAGCCATACAGGTTGAAGGGCTGTCAAAGAAACGGTTTTATAATTTGCACAGGAGACACAATCTCAATTCCAAATTCTGAATTCTTTGAAATGATCAGTAACTTTACTGCCTAACGGTTGTACAATAACGTCCGCAAAAATGGCGAAAATGCAAATGAAATATCCATTTTATGTCTAGATAGACTAATTACTTACTAAGTAAATCACGGAAAACAATGAAAACCATATATTACACAAAAGGTGATATACGGAAAAAATACAACAATGCCTAATAATCACAGGTAATTACCTGGCTGTACCGTGTGCAGCCACATCTTGTTGACTACGTTCTGTTCATAACGACACTTAAATGGTGGCTTGTACCACATTCAAATCCCATAATCTCGAATTTCAGTTAACAATATATATACCGACAAGTTTTAAAACAGAATTTAAAATGATGTAGCTCACAAAATAAAAGCCATCAAGTGCGGACTATCAGACTTGCTCGTACTTCGGATTTATGTAATAAAATTGGGTAGAAGATTGCTCTGAAGCGAACAACATCCACGAAGGAGTCGCTCTCAAATACGGGGTATTCATTAATCACATTCATCTAACCAAACGCCGAGAAGTTGCTGGCATAAGTTGTTGATGGAGACAAAATGAATAATGTTTTATCGAATTTGTTTACATCAAACTGAGCAGCATATCTTAATTAAATCATATTCCTTCGTTTATTTCTTTGTTATGCTTTCTTCTATTTGTATATCTTCAGAATTATCCTCATCAACACAATGTATAACATGACAGCGTTCCAAATTTATATTGATAATTTCTCTGCTTTATCATCGATTGTTTTCATATTTGTAAGTTCCTCTTTTTGCTCTCACTTTTTATATATTTTTTTACGTTTTTTGTTAGTATATTCATATGAAAAATGTACAACTTTGTTTGTTTGATTTATTAACGTCCTATTAACAGCTATGGTCATGTAAGGACGACCTCCCATGTATGTGGTGTGTTGCATGTATGTTGTGCGAGGTGTGTATTTTGGGAGACTGCGGTGCATTAATGTTGTGCCTTCTTGTGTAGTGGAACTGTTGCCCTTTTTATAGTGCTTTATCACTGAAGCATGCCGCCGAAGACACCAAGCCACACACCCCAACCGGTCACATTGTACTGACAACAATGTACAAGGATTGGTCACTATGGTTGGCAGTCGACATACTTCTGTGGTGAATATTTTGAGCGCTAACTATATAGAAAAGTTACTGTTTATTGCAAAAAAAAATATTAGAACGTATTACAAGAAAATGGACATTTGTCATCATGTAGAGTCCTCAAGGTTCCTTACAAAACAATTAAATACAGGTTGTACAAGAATCTAAAATTGTGTTACGAGGCTGATAAAATGGTTAAGTGATTTACTATACACCTAGAAACAATTAGGCTATTTGCTTTATCCCTTTATGTCAGCCATTTTCTGTATTGTATTACGAATGTGTCTCAGAGCACCAATTCGACTTAACGTCTATTTGACCTTATTCTTCTTGTACCGTTTTAAATCTATTTTTAAGTTCATAAAAGGAACTTAGTCCAACTACCGATCTGGATATATGAGAAAATGAATACGGATGTGTCAATAAAGATGAAGACGGAATATACCAAAGTAAATTATATAGAAAACGGATTTATAACAAAAATCACTAAGGTATATATTAAACCAGAAATCCTCATGAAATCATGGTCTATCAAGTAACTACTATTCTCACGTAACAATTTTCAACGGACTATTGTGTTGGCTAGTTATGATTAACGTCATATTCAAAGCCTTTCATGGACGGCCTCCACTGACTACATTTACGTATTGGTTGTCATATTTTTGACGTGCATTGGTGTGTAACATACATTAGATGTTCTAGCATATCCACTAGAGCGCACCATTATAGATATGCTAGAATACCCAATATATGTTACACACCAGTGCATGTCAAAATATCACAACTAATGCTTATATTTACATTTATACTAATTATCTCAGTTTTAAAAAGAATAAAGTATGAAAAAACTACTACTTAAAGAAAAATATTAGTTGATGTAACAGCCTTTATGATTTCGTGGGAAATCAGGTGTGCTGTTATGGACAACCGACTAAACAATTGAAATATCCCTATCGAAAAAACAGGATATCCGAATATAAATAAAACACTTTAATCCATTTCAAATATCTAGTATAATATATTTTCATATTGATCAATTTTAATAATATTTTAATATTCTTTCCTTGAATTATCACACTGACTTAAAGCTTTCTATGTCGTCTTGGTATTAGTACGCCAGAGCCGAACTATTATTAATGTTGATACAATGGGTTTAGTAGCAACATATACAAGTACTGTAGGTACTGCTCTGTGGCAATGTAAATATATGAAAACGCATGTCTGTGTATTGTGAGAGGCTGCGTTGTATTCGTGTTGTACCTCTTTGTAATGGTGACACCACACTAATTGTCACCAAATACTCCGAACAACATAACATAAATATACCAAAGGACCCGAAGACTTGTATCGCTTACATGTAAATGGTTAATTTAGTAAAAGTGACAAAAATTCAATTTATATAATTAACACTTTTGCGGTTAGAATCTGACAAATCGTTCCATGTGTTGCATTTGCGTTCCAATAAATGGTTTGTAGGCAGATGCCTTATTTGACCCCTCTTGGTCATGCCCCTTAGGCCATGGGCTAGGAGTGTCCCACATGTAAAACCTCCGAACCAATGTTTTTCTTAACCCTTATGACCCACTGATCACAAATCAAAATGTTAACATTGCATAAGTTTTATGGACTTCCGGATACGACGTCATCAAGATGGCCGCCATCTCGAATTTCAATGAAAAATAGTCATAACATCGACATTTTTGAATCGCAGTAGACAAATGAGGTATCAAAATGACCACAATAGAACTACAAATACATATTACTAGTATTACTCATTATTAGGCAAAATTATTACACAGGAAATGAAAAAATCGGATTTTGAGCTAAAAAATGTGATTTTTCAGCATTTTTTTTTCATATTTGGCTTGACGCTGCAAAATGTTTCCATACAGCAAAATATTATTTCAAATCAGTTTTTTGACCACTTACCAATCAGATTAAACAACAACAACAACAAAAACCAATGTTAACATTGTATAAGTTCCGGTTATGACGTCATCAAAATGGCCAGCATCTCGAATTTCAGTTAAAAAATGAAAAATAGTCATAACATCGACATTTTTCAACTGAAGTAGACAAATGAGGAATCAAAAATCCGATTTTTGGTTCCCTGTGAAAACATCACTACATATATTGATTATTTTAGTCCTGATATGTATTTGTTGTTCTATTGTGGTCATTTTGATACCTCATTTGTCTACTTCGGTTGAAAAATGTCGATGTTATGACTAACCGGAAATTTCATCCCATCTTATGCAATGTAAACATTTTGATTTGTGATATATATTCATATCTTTAATGATCTGATTTTTAGCAATATGCCCGAATTGCCCGCTTTTGAACCCACCCATCAGACCCTCGAGGACAGCTCAACCATTTGTATAAAGAATCCCCACCCCTGAGGATGTTGCCAGTCACACACTGTTTAATTTCGACAAGTGGTTTTCAAGAAGTCAATTTTATGAGTTATTGGTAGACGCCGAACACCACGGCATGACATAAGCTTATATGAATAATTATCAGAGGTGTCACTGAATTAAGGAAAACCCGAGACCCGAGAAATTAACCTAATTTAGCGAATACCGAGAGTAAAATATCCCTACCCTGCATAACAAGAACATGAAAGAGCATATTTATATCACATGATTTATGATACCTTATTTGCTGAAAACAGCACGTCTTCTGCTTCCGGGTTCGGCCTTTGAACACGCCATTTTAATGTGTCTTTTTACCCAACCGCTTATACAATAATCATGCACTATGGTTTATCACCCTGGCCGGGCCTATCCGTAGGAGGATGATATAAGAGACAACAGTAGTTTTCCAAGGGTCTATATGTCGTAGGCCATTCAGTAACAATCTTAAGTACGGTGCTTGCCTATGTTTGTGGGAATTGTGGTGTGAATGTGTTGTGTTTACTTGTAAGAGATAAATCCATCCATTTCATAGTGCTTTCTCATTAGACACATTGCCAAAGAGGCCAAACAACACATTCACCTAGATGTTACTATACTGACAACAAGCAAACCAGTCGTCCCACTCCTACTTAACGGTTTTAGTAATTATGTAGTGTCGGCCGAGGGGCAGAACATAAAGTCTTCCTTATAGCGCTCACCTCAAAATCGCATGTGAGCAGTGGCAACTGAGACCTTAGGAAATTAATTATTATTAATAGAAAAGATAAGTTCCCGAAAATCGCAAGTTTACGTGCAACCTCTCCACCGTCCACCCTGAACGTTTATACTTTATATAGTTTTAAATCGTGTTTCGTTTTTAACCATAAATGACATTTTATCTTCTCTTTTACTTTCTTATTTTAATTCATTATGGCTGTATGTTCCATGACTATGATTATATTTCATCTATCATAAAATGTTGTTTTTGTCACGATCAGTTCTGTCTTTAATACCGATGAGAAACTACACAATATCAATGTTTGTTGAGACTAATTTACACTTGATGTATCTTGCCTGAAGACACTATTGTTTGACCAGGGAAACTAAATCAGTACACTGAAGATGCATGTCGTCACATTCTTAGTTTGATCACCTCCCTAGCTTCATACCGTAAAGCCAGTTTATTCGGCTTTAAGGGTATATGTCAATCAAACATTTATTTTTACATTCTGAATTTTTCGTCAATATATGAATCAACCTACTGACGAAAACAAACATTTGCCTATGAAAACACTATGAATTATGAATACAACGATTCTCGTGCATCGATCAGCTGATGTTAAACAATGCGCCAGTTTCATATCAATAAAAAATAGTTCCCCACAATATTTTAATGTATAATATTTAATGTGTTGTTTCTTGATATAGAACCAAATAAGGTTTACTGTAATAAGTCATCCAAATCTTATTTTAACTATATTTCTTGTTAATCGTTTGTCTTTTGCAAAAAGAAGTCGTCCGGCAGGCGGAAGCTTGAAAACGCGACGTTGTAGAACGACTTCGTCATCCAGCTGTTCCATTAATCTCGTTTCTCGTCGTATATGGATGTCATAATTTTAAATATAATAATATAAACCTTTCAATAATTTTTATTTTCATAAATTATTCCAATGCAAATATATAGACTGAATGTATTTTTCTAATTTTCATAGCGGCTATGAATAGCAGAAGCTATCTACATATCTTCCGAGAAGCGCTAACGCGCTCTACAGGATATGTTTATATAATTAATTTTTCATCTGTCAAACAAACATTTACGATGAAACTATACACATTTATTTCTGTTTTCTTTCTGTAGACTAAGCTAAAAAGTATAGTTTGCCGTCTGAATCGAGGCTAACATGACTTCTTGTCGAATCAATACACGGACACTGATTTAACCGGTAGAGGTATAAATACGGGTATAGGCTGTTCGCTTCGTTTTTATTTCATATCGGCTACATATCTGTGAACTTGTGTCCTTGGGAGACACAAAATAATTAATTTGTAGCTGTCTGTCCAAATTTACGGTATAATTCATCACTTTTTGAAACCGTTATTGATCGAAATCCAGTCTGAAAGTCTTAAATCATAGCATTGTCTAGCGCTGAATGTTGTTAAAACAAGGGATATTAACTCACAATACACAACTCACATTTTGAATCCTGTGTATTATTTCCCTTATTTATTTATTTAATTAATACAATTATCGTATCTTTAAATGACAATAGTCCGCATACGAATATATCCTTCATTTTGAATCACAGGTCGGGGATTATTGTTTTCCACTTTAAGCTCATATATTTTAAAAAATGTTTGTCGAGACAGCGTGATACATGTGTTTTAAAAATCTTATAATGATCCGACCAGACCCATCAGTCATTTGCACCGTTAGTGAGCGAGTGTTATCATATTTCTTATCTATACTAGGGAACAATACAAAGGTATCAAAAAGATACACACTAATAATATTTTATTTTTTATAAATATTTAATAACAAATTAACGGTAATAAGGTTAAGTATATGTGTCATACCTAGATCCTCCACATCTTTGCACTTAGGAACCGTAGGGTACAAGTTATGTCTTTATCAACAAATGGTTACGGCTCATATAGCAACGAAAACTAAAAGCATCATTCGGAACCTCTAACTTGTTGGTATAACATCCTGAGAATGTTGGGCATTAATTTAATACCTGTTATTGCGTCCATTGTTAACATTGGAATGCTATAACACGAGAGCATATTGATGAAATGATACCTTACACTTTCACCGAAGAAACAACATACTCAACCAAAGTCACGACCGTCATACACAAAAGTATAATAAGGACAGTAAAATAGTCATCAAAATAATAAATACCTCCTCTCCTAGCCGACATTAAAATTTGATTGATTTTATAATTGATCGGACGTGTAGGAGCGCGTTATGCGTTGTAAAGCAGGACTACGTTGCGAATGACGTCACTGCAAATAACCAACCGTGTCAGAAAAGATTGATCAAATGGCTTCTTCTTTCATGACCCAGTAAAACATCTTGAGACCAAAACTTCTGTTCAGTATAAATTTAATTCCATCAGAAGCACACTCCGAAACCACGAGTCGAATTTTAAGTCTATATGGGGACATGTGCTTAAGACCACGAGCCCCAATCGTGTCTGATATTTGAACACGAAGGATTTCAGGAATGTATTGTTGCCGCTCTGTTTTATTGGTCCTTGTGGATGGTCATAACTTTCCTCGGTTACATCGCCTAGGAGACCAGTTATATGTAGCTAACTTTAACATTTTCCCAGAATCACAAACCGGTCTAAAGACTCTCAAAATGCCAACACATTTAACTTTTAAAACAAATAAACAACATTACATCTAGATTTTTAAAAAAAACCACTAGATGCAAATGTTTTCCTCAATCGGGTTCTCTCAAAATACATGTAATAGGTATTTTCCCATTTTTCGTTTAAATATTTTTCCAACTTTTTTACTCCAGCTGAGCTTTCATTAGGTCTAACAATGGATTGTGTACCAGCATTTGTCCGCCTCTGTGAGGAAGGTTTTTGGTTTTATCCCTATCTGAGACATACCATAGTCGATAAAAAGTTTCTGTTCCTAGTGAGCAATTCATTTTTTATTTCAGAATATTTTTATTGTCATATTTTAAAGACAGTGGGAATTAGACAACAGACAACATGCCTATACATCCTCTCGCTAAGCTGAGCACTCAGTATAGAGGGGTAGGGCGACTTCTTTGCTTGGCTTCTACTATTGCAATGATGCCAAACAACGCATGCACCGCACATACGTAGAATTCAAGAGAGGCCATCCTTACATGACCAAGACTGTAAACAGAATGTTAATCTATTCAGCCATTTATCCTAAATTGGATTAAGAAATATTTGAAGTTTTGTTATTAATTGGTGTATGAATATTTCTTTTCATTTATTTGCATTTCGACTGGTTTTTCATAATAATATTTTAGTAGCGATGAAATATTTATTATGTTTTTAACACTATACGTATGGTTGTAACAGTCCTGTAACAGCCGATCAAGTAAAACCGCGTTAACTTCCGGAACGCAACACAAAAGTTATATAATGGCGTCATCTTTTAATCTGGGGTTCACATGTTCTAATTATATCATTATATTTTGATTGTTGGGAATGAGTTAATTTTAGAAATTTGAAATTATGACATAAACGGTATTTTACTCATCTCATTCATCGCAAATGTATTCGTACGCGTCAAAGTGAGATTCATGTGTAAATGAACGTCAAATTCGTTGGTATTCCTTTATAGCGAGCACACAACGACAATGTCAATATTGCGGTATGACCCGTTGGTTTATCTTGTAACTGCCCTTGTATACCTCTTTACTTTGTCAAGGTTGTCCTCCTCGCATGATCAGAAACCTAGAGCGACCACCAAGTGGTGTTTTCTGAACTCTGTCATTTGATCTTGATGTGACATCTGTAGATAAGAGACAGAATAGATGGACTTCATTTAAAGATAAAATAGTAAATAAAACGAATTGAACTTAGATAAAGAAACCTGACAATAGAGATAAATCTGTCGAGCAATGTTAAGCAAGATGGCTTAATGTCACTTAAGACTGAATACCGATCAAATGAAAATGACAAAAAAACCAAAAAAGTAACTGAAACTGCATAAATAAGGGAAATAAAGTAGATAAGTGACAGAAAGAGAAATCGTGGATTTTACATGGTGATTAGTTTATATTACATTAGAGAGGAATATATCAATGAGAAAAGATAAAACTAAGATAAGGGCATGAAAGAGTATAAATGAATCAGCGGTGAAATGAAACACTTTTGGATTTTACATAACGTGCTTTAATATCCCATAAGAGAGATATCTTATCAGTGAGAAAATTTCTACAATAAACTAAAATTACTTAAAAAAGGCTAATAACATTAAACCGCTGATGAGAAAAATAAATCTATTTGAATTAATTCAACAAATGTCTATGCGCCGATTTTAACTTACCAAATTGATGATAACGCCTGTCTTGTGGCCTTTTCATGCCTGTTTTGTGGTGCCTCTGGTAATGTTCTTAATCTTGCAGTACAAAATATACAGCGCCCCCTGCCATGTGAGACGGATCCCAAACTCTCTTCACACGAACTCGAAGGACTAGTCACAACAAATGATCGTGACGAAATGTTTCCCCGGACGACAATATACGTAGACTGGGACTCGGATTCGTAACATCTGACAAATTCCACCTGACGGCCTAAACGATGTGTCGTATCGCAATGTCGCAATGTCCGAAATATACTATAAATCTTTCTTCAGTGTACCTCTTCTCCATAAACTGGGAGTAAAGGTGCAGTTTGATTTTTAAGTGTTCTGTTTTAATTGCTATTCAGTTTGATAGGCTATATAAATGATTAGCAGCTACGTATTAAAACGTGAATAAGGTAGTATTCAAATCTATTCTTGGGTGCTGGTTTAATTCAGAAGGTCAGAGTGATAGCAACAAACATTTCACAATATGACAATCAAGGTCATATGTCTCCAGTACAAATGTAGTAGACTGCAAATCCAAATGCTCAAGTATAGTTAATGTACAATGATAGAGATATCCATTTCCAAATTAAAACCTACTTCATTGAGTTTTGGTTCTGAAAGCGTGTTCAGTGGGAAATAATAGATATATTAACTTCAAAATGACCAATTATAATATAATTATCCGGAGTCGTAAAGGCGGTAAAACTCTATAGTTAGGTTTTCTACCGACACCCGAAAAGGTTAACAAGAACCTCACAATCACGACGAAGGCTACTAAAGGGACCGACAGATTTATCGCATTTTGCGTGTTCACGACAGAAAAGGCCATTTAAAGGCGGACATTACCAAGTACACAATAAAAACCTGATAATAAGATAAATACTTAACAGTACCAATAATACGTTGATAATAATCAGCTTTACAAACAAGAATTCCACAGAAGTGGATGTTCCGCCTGCACAGCATCACAAACAATAGTTATTTACAGTTGAAAATATTGTTAATAATTAGGTGAAGTTATCAAATCCTGTAACTCTTTTTTATAATTGTTTTATTTTGCAAACTTTTTATTTATTTTTTTTATTTTTTTTTACATATATTAAGATATTAATATGGAATACACATATATACATGCAAAATAAACACACATACACACACACTCACACGCCTTTACATACAGCCAGTTCAATTTATTTTTATTCTGAATTATAAATAATCCTGTGAATCTTGCAAATATTGATGGATTTTGACCAGTATCGAACCCATCTTAGATCTCATTGATATAAAGCAATACACTAAATTCGGTTGATATAGCGGAAACCATGTTTTGACGATTTTAAAGTCCCGTAACTCTTGCAAATATTGACGTATTTTGACCAGTGTCGAACCCATCTAAGATCTCATTGATATAAAGCAATATACTAAATTTGGTTGAAATCGGACAATAAATACTAGAGTTATTGAGCGGAAACCTTGGATTTATGTTTTGACGATTTTAAAGTCCCATAACTCTTGCAAATTTTGACAGATTTTGACCATTATCGAACACTTTTGAGATCTCATTTATATTAAGCACGGTATACCAAGTTTGGTTGAAATCGGACAAAAAGTAATTAAGTTGTCGCACGGAAACCGTTTCCCAGACGCCGACATTGTGATACCTACATATACAATGTATGTAAGTGTCGCACTTGCTTAGCAGGCGACACAACAAAAGGGGCGCAGTTGACGCATCGCACTGGGGACAGTGTTACTAAAAATCAAAAGCTCTACCTGATGAAGATTGCGTAGTGAAGTCACATTCTAATATATTGTCGGACTGTCTTCTGAGTAATATATATTAAATATTTTTACTGTTTTCATTCAAGTCAGTACTTCTGATTATTGACATATTGCTAGGTGTGTATTTGTAACACTTCTATTTAAAGTTACTACTAGTAATGCGCCAGAAATGTGCGCAGTAACATACCCTCTAAAGCTCTATTCAAGCGTATTAATACTGTACACGTGTTTGTTTTGATACGTTGGGAACAGTCAAATCATTGACCTTTGGTAGCTGTCATATAGGGAGCTGTTACACCAGGCCTTCTGTCTCGAAGAATACTTCCCTCTGTATGTCTTCATCGTTATATAATTATCGCATGTCAACTATCTGAATGTTCACTTAGTGCCAATAAAACAATTACACATTATATTTATATTACATTGAGAGTAATTTCATAGCAGTCACCGATCTCGGGTCAGTTTTAAGTATCGAAAACATTTAAAACTACGGGTAGTGTATCTCAGTAGGTATATAGGTGGTTGCTTCTTTGTATTTTTTTTACAGTTTTCATTTCAACCATATTTCTGTGTGAGTGATATAACCTGTGTATATTTATCACTAAGGTATTCAGTGTCTGAATATCTGATGTAGATGATATAGATAGGAATTTCGTTATCAACACAATCATTTGTTTTCTTTCTCCGTTAACTTGGTGCATACATAAAGAATGAAAACTGATGGAAAACAATGATTTGGTTAATTCACGTGTTTAGTTGTCTTGTACTGAACGCGCTACAAATGCGTTAGTGCGATCCACGATACATCTTGAATGATACCCTTATTGGAACCTCAAGGAGGATGGCATGCGACAAACAATCACGATTCTTGTGTATTGTGTAGATACGAAATCATAACAGCATTGTACTTTTTATCACGCATGAAAAAACCCAATATCAGTTCAATTAATGTTTTATTAGATTTCAGAAATGTGCATGATTATCAAATAAAGAAGCATATTTGTCTAGGGACACGCAGTAGCTATTATAAGGGCTTTAAACTCTATCTTCTATCATATGTTTCGCTTAACGCGTTGATTACTTACGAATATGATCACAAATGACACAATGGTATAGGATATATTGGCATTAGTACTTACACAATGGAATGCTTTACAAAAGAACTTATTTTATTATAATCTCAAAAAATGCCATTGCCCTCTTAGGAAAGTCGTTAATGTAAAACAGCATTAATACAAATGTCTTGCATACAGGGTGAATTACCATCGCTGTCAAAGCACAGGACACAAAGGTTATACAATATTTTATTGTAGCATTATCCAGGTGTATTCAATATGTTCGTGATCCAGAATCTGAGCACTGAGGGAAGGTAAGATGTTATTTTTTTCGCTAGTTAACTTTTTTCATTTCATGCAACAAAAATCAGACTCCAGAATCGAAGCTAATCTTGGTAATTCATAAACGATTACATCAAATTACACCTTAATGTTTATTGTCTTTTTATATCCATTTACAATAAAGCTGAAAATGAAAACGTATACATTTTCTAAGTAAAGCTATCTTTATACTAACATGGGAATTAAGTGACTGGTGCTTACAAATACATGACACGCAAAGGAAAGCTTTTGATACGTAGTTGAAGGTAAATTGTTTTATCAAAAAGATATAAAATTCGATGTGTATTTTAAATTGAGGAGTTCGTACTAGTTATCGTTACAGAGGGAGCTTTTTAATGTTTGGATTTTTTGTAAGAAATTATAATATATCTACCAACAGTTAATTTGTTCCAATCAAGCGATAACCCTTTTATAAGTATCAAGAGACAAATTTGTATACTTATAGTTCGACATTAAACCGGTACATGATCTACTTCAAACTCTATGAATCGTTTGGGGCTAAAACAGGAATTAACATCATGTTGCGAGAAGCTTTACAGCAGATAGAACCTTTGTATCGTAGGTTAACCTGGAAAAGGCTTCTCATAAAGAGGAACCTTGATTTTACAATACAGAGCTATTAACAAAATAGCTAAGTATTCCAAGAATTTCAATCGAATACTTTAGCAAGTTTAACAGCCGTTCACATCCTGCCGCTCTTTGTGTAGTTAAATCTGATGATAATAAAGATGTGTTTTTATCAGTCGGTGCTGAATGTTAACAACATTTAGTAAGAAAGTTCACTAAATAAACAAATTGAATAAGTGTTTATAACTTTATATAACGATTAGATAATTGGAAACACTAATATTCCATAGTCTCTGAAAACACAAGCATTCCCGCAACACATTGCATACCTTATAAGGCCACGTGTTCTGGTAAAGACAAAGCATTGTAAATTGGTAGTGTTTATTACATGATGTGTTGTTAGTTGACGTTTGCCAGTGTGGTATGGCCGTATATGGTGTGTTGTTAGGTGACGTTCGTCAGTGTGATATGTCCGTATAGGATGTGTTGTGAGGTGACGTTTGGCAATGTGATATGTCCGTATAGGATGTGTTGTGAGGTGACGTTTGGCAATGTGATATGTCCGTATAGGATGTGTTGTGAGGTGACGTTTGGCAATGTGATATGTCCGTATAGGATGTGTTGTGAGGTGACGTTTGGCAATGTGATATGTCCGTATAGGATGTGTTGTGAGGTGACGTTCGTCAGTGTGATATGTCCGTATAGGATGTGTTGTGAGGTGACGTTTGGCAATGTGATATGTCCGTATAGGATGTGTTGTGAGTTGACGTTCGTCAGTGTGATATGTCCGTATAGGATGTGTTGTGAGGTGACGTTCGTCAGTGTGATATGTCCGTATAGGATGTGTTGTGAGGTGACGTTCGTCAGTGTGATATGTCCGTATAGGATGTGTTGTGAGGTGACGTTTGTCAGTGTGATATATCCGTATAGGATGTGTTGTTAGGTGACGTTTGGCAATGTGATATGTCCGTATAGGATGTGTTGTGAGGTGACGTTTGTCAGTGTGATATGTCCGTATAGGATGTGTTGTGAGGTGACGTTTGGCAGTGGGATATGTCCGTATAGGATGTGTTGTGAGGTGACGTTTGGTAGTGTGATATGGTCGTATTGAGTGTGTTGTTAGGTTACGTTTGGCAGTGTGATATGTCCGTATAGGATGTGTTGTTGAATGACGTTTGGCAATGTGATATGTCCGTATAGGATGTGTTGTGAGGTGACGTTCGTCAGTGTGATATGTCCGTATAGGATGTGTTGTGAGGTGACGTTCGTCATTGTGATATGTCCGTATAGGATGTGTTGTGAGGTAACGTTTGGCAGTGTGATATGGTCGTATTGAGTGTGTTGTTAGGTTACGTTTGGCAGTGTGATATGTCCGTATAGGATGTGTTGTTGGATGACGTTTGGCAATGTGATATGTCCGTATAGGATGTGTTGTGAGGTGACGTTCGTCAGTGTGATATGTCCGTATAGGATGTGTTGTGAACTGACGTTCGTCATTGTGATATGTCCGTATAGGATGTGTTGTGAGATAACGTTTGCCAGTGTGGTATGTCCGTATAGGATGTGTTGTGAGGTGACGTTTGGCAATGTGATATGTCCGTATAGGATGTGTTGTTAGGTGACGTTTGGCAATGTGATATGTCCGTATAGGATGTGTGTGTTGTGAGGTGACGTTCGTCAGTGTGATATGTCCGTATAGGATGTGTTGTGAGGTAACGTTTGCCAGTGTGGTATGTCCGTATAGGATGTGTTGTGAGGTGACGTTCGGCAGTGTGATATGGTTGTATTGAGTGTGTTGTTAGATGACGTTTGGCAATGTGATATGTCCGTATAGGATGTGTTGTGAGGTGACGTTGTCAGTGTGATATGTCCGTATAGGATATGTTGTGAGGTGACGTTTGGTAATGTGATATGTCCGTATAGGATGTGTTGTGAGGTGACGTTCGTCAGTGTGATATGTCCGTATAGGATGTGTTGTGAGGTCGCGTTTGGCAATGTGATATGTCCGTATAGGATGTGTTGTGAGGTGACGTTCGTCAGTGTGATATGTCCGTATAGGATGTGTTGTGAGGTGACGTTTGTCAGTGTGATATATCGGTATAGGATGTGTTGTTAGGTGACGTTTGGCAATGTGATATGTCCGTATAGGATGTGTTGTGAGGTGACGTTTATCGGTGTGATATATCCGTATAGGATGTGTTGTGAGGTGACGTTTGACAATGTGATATGTCCGTATAGGATGTGTTGTGAGGTGACGTTCGTCAGTGTGATATGTCCGTATAGGATGTGTTGTGAGGTGACGTTTGGCAATGTGATATGTCCGTATAGGATGTGTTGTGAGGTGACGTTTGTCAGTGTGATATGTCCGTATAGGATGTGTTGTGAGGTGACGTTCGTCAGTGTGATATGTCCGTATAGGATGTGTTGTGAGGTGACGTTTGGCAGTGTGATATGTCCGTATAGGATGTGTTGTGAGGTGACGTTCGTCAGTGTGATATATCCGTATAGGATGTGTTGTTAGGTGACGTTCGTCAGTGTGATATGTCCGTATATAGGATGTGTTCTGAGGTGACGTTTGGCAATGTGATATGTCCGTATAGGATGTGTTGTGAGGTGACGTTCGGCAGTGTGATATGGTCGTATTGAGTGTGTTGTTAGGTTACGTTTGGCAGTGTGATATGTCCGTATAGGATGTGTTGTGAGGTGACGTTTGGTAGTGTGATATGTCCGTATAGGATGTGTTGTGAGGTGACGTTTGGCAATGTGATATGGCCGTATAGGATGTGTTGTGAGGTGACATTCGTCATTGTGATATGTCCGTATAGGATGTGTTGTGAGGTAACGTTTGCCAGTGTGGTATGTCCGTATAGGATGTGTTGTGAGGTGACGTTCGTCAGTGTGATATGTCCGTATAGGATGTGTTGTAGGTGACGTTTGGCAATGTGATATGTCCGTATAGGATGTGTTGTGAGGTGACGTTTGGCAGTGTGATATGTCCGTATAGGATGTGTTGTGAGGTGACGTTTGTCAGTGTGATATGTCCGTATAGGATGTGTTGTTAGGTGACGTTCGTCAGTGTGATATGTCCGTATAGGATGTGTTGTTAGGTGACGTTTGGCAATGTGATATGTCCGTATAGGATGTGTTGTGAGGTGACGTTTGGCAATGTGATATGTCCGTATAGGATGTGTTGTGAGGTGACGTTCGTCAGTGTGATATGTCCGTATAGGATGTGTTGTGAGGTGACGTTTGGCAATGTGATATGTCCGTATAGGATGTGTTGTGAGGTGACGTTCGTCAGTGTGATATGTCCGTATAGGATGTGTTGTGAGGTGACGTTTGGCAATGTGATATGTCCGTATAGGATGTGTTGTGAGGTAACGTTTGCCAGTGTGGTATGTCCGTATAGGATGTGTTGTGAGGTGACGTTCGTCAGTGTGATATGTCCGTATAGGATGTGTTGTGAGGTGACGTTTGGCAATGTGATATGTCCGTATAGGATGTGTTGTTATGAGGTGACGTTTGGCAGTGTGATATATCCGTATAGGATGTGTTATGAGGTGACGTTTGTCAGTGTGATATGTCCGTATAGGATGTGTTGTTAGGTGACGTTCGTCAGTGTGATATGTCCGTATAGGATGTGTTGTGAGGTGACGTTCGTCAGTGTGATATGTCCGTATAGGATGTGTTGTGAGGTGACGTTTGTCAGTGTGATATATCCGTATAGGATGTGTTGTTAGGTGACGTTCGTCAGTGTGATATGTCCGTATAGGATGTGTTGTGAGGTGACGTTTGTCAGTGTGATATATCCGTATAGGATGTGTTGTGAGGTGACGTTTGTCAGTGTGATATATCCGTATAGGATGTGTTGTTAGGTGACGTTTGGCAATGTGATATGTCCGTATAGGATGTGTTGTGAGGTGACGTTTATCAGTGTGATATATCCGTATAGGATGTGTTGTTAGGTGACGTTCGTCAGTGTGATATGTCCGTATATAGGATGTGTTCTGAGGTGACGTTTGGCAATGTGATATGTCCGTATAAGATGTGTTGTAGGTGACGTTTGGCAATGTGATATGTCCGTATAGGATGTGTTGTGAGGTGACGTTTGGTAGTGTGATATGTCCGTATAGGATGTGTTGTAGGTGACGTTTGGCAATGTGATATGGCCGTATAGGATGTGTTGTGAGGTGACATTCGTCATTGTGATATGTCCGTATAGGATGTGTTGTGAGGTAACGTTTGCCAGTGTGGTATGTCCGTATAGGATGTGTTGTGAGGTGACGTTCGTCAGTGTGATATGTCCGTATAGGATGTGTTGTTAGGTGACGTTTGGCAATGTGATATGTCCGTATAGGATGTGTTGTGAGGTGACGTTTGTCAGTGTGATATATCCGTATAGGATGTGTTGTTAGGTGACGTTCGTCAGTGTGATATGGTCGTATTGAGTGTGTTGTTAGGTGACGTTTGGCAATGTGATATGTCCGTATAGGATGTGTTGTGAGGTGACGTTTGTCAGTGTGATATATCCGTATAGGATGTGTTGTTAGGTGACGTTCGTCAGTGTGATATGGTCGTATTGAGTGTGTTGTGAGGTGACGTTTGGCAATGTGATATGTCCGTATAGGATGTGTTGTGAGGTGACGTTCGTCAGTGTGATATGTCCGTATAGGATATGTTGTGAGGTGACGTTTGGTAATGTGATATGTCCGTATAGGATGTGTTGTGAGGTGACGTTCGTCAGTGTGATATGTCCGTATAGGATGTGTTGTTAGATGACGTTTGGCAATGTGATATATCCGTATAGGATGTGTTGTTAGGTGACGTTTGGCAATGTGATATGTCCGTATAGGATGTGTTGTGAGGTGACGTTCGTCAGTGTGATATGCCCGTATAGGATGTGTTGTGAGGTGACGTTTATCAGTGTGATATATCCGTATAGGATGTGTTGTGAGGTGACGTTTGGCAATGTGATATGTCCGTATAGGATGTGTTGTGAGGTGACGTTCGTCAGTGTGATATGTCCGTATAGGATGTGTTGTGAGGTGACGTTTGGCAATGTGATATGTCCGTATAGGATGTGTTGTGAGGTGACGTTCGTCAGTGTGATATGTCCGTATAGGATGTGTTGTAAGGTGGCGTTTGGCAATGTGATATGTCCGTATAGGATGTGTTGTGAGGTGACGTTCGTCAGTGTGATATGTCCGTATAGGGTGTGTTGTTAGGTGACGTTTGTCAGTGTGATATATCCGTATAGGATGTGTTGTTAGGTGACGTTCGTCAGTGTGATATGTCCGTATAGGATGTGTTGTGAGGTGACGTTTGTCAGTGTGATATGTCCGTATAGGATGTGTTGTGAGGTGACGTTTGTCAGTGTGATATATCCGTATAGGATGTGTTGTTAGGTGACGTTTGGCAATGTGATATGTCCGTATAGGATGTGTTGTGAGGTGACGTTCGTCAGTGTGATATGTCCGTATATAGGATGTGTTCTGAGGTGACGTTTGGCAATGTGATATGTCCGTATAGGATGTGTTGTTAGGTGACGTTCGTCAGTGTGATATATCCGTATAGGATGTGTTGTTAGGTGACGTTTGGCAATGTGATATGGCCGTATAGGATGTGTTGTTAGGTGACGTTTATCAGTGTGATATATCCGTATAGGATGTGTTGTTAGGTGACGTTCGTCAGTGTGATATGTCCGTATATAGGATGTGTTCTGAGGTGACGTTTGGCAATGTGATATGTCCGTATAAGATGTGTTGTAGGTGACGTTTGGCAATGTGATATGTCCGTATAGGATGTGTTGTGAGGTGACGTTTGGTAGTGTGATATGTCCGTATAGGATGTGTTGTAGGTGACGTTTGGCAATGTGATATGGCCGTATAGGATGTGTTGTGAGGTGACATTCGTCATTGTGATATGTCCGTATAGGATGTGTTGTGAGGTAACGTTTGCCAGTGTGGTATGTCCGTATAGGATGTGTTGTGAGGTGACGTTCGTCAGTGTGATATGTCCGTATAGGATGTGTTGTTAGGTGACGTTTGGCAATGTGATATGTCCGTATAGGATGTGTTGTGAGGTGACGTTTGTCAGTGTGATATGGTCGTATTGAGTGTGTTGTGAGGTGACGTTCGTCAGTGTGATATGTCCGTATAGGATATGTTGTGAGGTGACGTTTGGTAATGTGATATGTCCGTATATAGGATGTGTTGTGAGGTGACGTTCGTCAGTGTGATATGTCCGTATAGGATGTGTTGTTAGATGACGTTTGGCAATGTGATATATCCGTATAGGATGTGTTGTTAGGTGACGTTTGGCAATGTGATATGTCCGTATAGGATGTGTTGTGAGGTGACGTTCGTCAGTGTGATATGCCCGTATAGGATGTGTTGTGAGGTGACGTTTATCAGTGTGATATATCCGTATAGGATGTGTTGTTAGGTGACGTTCGTCAGTGTGATATGTCCGTATATAGGATGTGTTCTGAGGTGACGTTTGGCAATGTGATATGTCCGTATAAGATGTGTTGTAGGTGACGTTTGGCAATGTGATATGTCCGTATAGGATGTGTTGTGAGGTGACGTTCGGCAGTGTGATATGGTCGTATTGAGTGTGTTGTTAGGTTACGTTTGGCAGTGTGATATGTCCGTATAGGATGTGTTGTGAGGTGACGTTTGGTAGTGTGATATGTCCGTATAGGATGTGTTGTAGGTGACGTTTGGCAATGTGATATGGTCGTATAGGATGTGTTGTGAGGTGACATTCGGCAGTGTGATATGGTCGTATTGAGTGTGTTGTTAGGTTACGTTCGTCAGTGTGATATGTCCGTATAGGATGTGTTGTTAGGTGACGTTCGTCAGTGTGATATGTCCGTATAGGATGTGTTGTGAGGTGGCGTTTGGCAATGTGATATGGCCGTATAGGATGTGTTGTAGGTGACGTTCGTCAGTGTGATATGTCCGTATAGGATGTGTTGTGAGGTGACGTTTGGCAATGTGATATGTCCGTATAGGATGTGTTGTGAGGTGACGTTCGTCAGTGTGATATGTCCGTATAGGATATGTTGTGAGGTGACGTTTGGTAATGTGATATGTCCGTATAGGATGTGTTGTGAGGTGACGTTCGTCAGTGTGATATGTCCGTATAGGATGTGTTGTTAGGTGACGTTTGGCAGTGTGATATGTCCGTATAGGATATGTTGTGAGGTGGCGTTTGGCAATGTGATATGTCCGTTTAGGATGTGTTGTGAGATGACGTTCGTCAGTGTGATATGTCCGTATAGGATGTGTTGTGAGGTGACGTTTGTCAGTGTGATATATCCGTATAGGATGTGTTGTTAGGTGACGTTTGGCAATGTGATATGTCCGTATAGGATGTGTTGTGAGGTGACGTTTATCAGTGTGATATATCCGTATAGGATGTGTTGTTAGGTGACGTTCGTCAGTGTGATATGTCCGTATATAGGATGTGTTCTGAGGTGACGTTTGGCAATGTGATATGTCCGTATAGGATGTGTTGTGATGTGACGTTCGTCAGTGTGATATGTCCGTATAGGATGTGTTGTTAGATGACGTTTGGCAGTGTGATATGTCCGTATAGGATGTGTTGTGAGGTGACGTTTGGTAGTGTGATATGTCCGTATAGGATATGTTGTGAGGTGACGTTTGGCAATGTGATATGGCCGTATAGGATGTGTTGTGAGGTGACATTCGGCAGTGTGATATGGTCGTATTGAGTGTGTTGTTAGGTTACGTTTGGCAGTGTGATATGTCCGTATAGGATGTGTTGTGAGGTGACGTTTGGTAGTGTGATATGTCCGTATAGGATGTGTTGTTAGGTGACGTTTGTCAATGTGATATGTCCGTATAGGATGTGTTGTGAGGTGACGTTCGTCAGTGTGATATGTCCGTATAGGATGTGTTGTGAGGTGACGTTCGTCAGTGTGATATGTCCGTATAGGATGTGTTGTGAGTTGACGTTCGTCAGTGTGATATGTCCGTATAGGATGTGTTGTGAGGTGACGTTCGGCAGTGTGATATGTCCGTATAGGATGTGTTGTGATGTGACGTTCGTCAGTGTGATATGTCCGTATAGGATGTGTTGTGAGGTGACGTTTGGCAATGTGATATGTCCGTATAGGATGTGTTGTGAGGTGACGTTCGTCAGTGTGATATGTCCGTATAGGATGTGTTGTGAGGTGACGTTCGTCAGTGTGATATGTCCGTATAGGATGTGTTGTGAGGTGACGTTCGTCAGTGTGATATGTCCGTATAGGATGTGTTGTGAGGTGACGTTCGTCAGTGTGATATGTCCGTATAGGATGTGTTGTGAGGTGACGTTTGGCAATGTGATATGTCCGTATAGGATGTGTTGTGAGGTGACGTTTGTCAATGTGATATGTCCGTATAGGATGTGTTGTGAGGTGACGTTCGTCAGTGTGATATGTCCGTATAGGATGTGTTGTGATGTGACGTTCGTCAGTGTGATATGTCCGTATAGGATGTGTTGTGAGGTGACGTTTGGCAATGTGATATGTCCGTATAGGATGTGTTGTGAGTTGACGTTCGTCAGTGTGATATGTCCGTATAGGATGTGTTGTGAGGTGACGTTTGTCTGTGTGATATGTCCGTATAGGATGTGTTGTAAGGTGACGTTCGTCAGTGTGATATGTCCGTATAGGATGTGTTGTGAGGTGACGTTCGTCAGTGTGATATGTCCGTATAGGATGTGTTGTGAGGTGACGTTTGGCAGTGTGATATGTCCGTATAGGATGTGTTGTGAGGTGACGTTTGGCAATGTGATATGTCCGTATAGAATGTGTTGTGAGGTGACGTTTGGCAGTGTGATATGGTCGTATAGGATGTGTTGTGAGGTGACGTTTGTCAGTGTGATATCACCGTATATAATGTGTTCTTAGGTGGCGCTTGGCAGTGTGTTTCAGTAGGATAGCACTATATGATTGATGTGACTCACACTAGAAGGAGACGCCTCAAGAACAGGAAATAGGAAAATCAAACGCACGTCATAGTAGATCATTGATTATTCGAATCAAACCATTTGAGAAGAGAGGGATCTTGGTAAGCAAAGTAGTTTTTATTTGGTTATTTGGTAAGCTATGTTGTGCTCTTGGGGCGAGATGACTTTGCATTGTCAAGAGTTTGCAGGCAGCGATTTGATTGGCCGTTATCAAGGATCACATGAACTTGACCCCTAGTGGGATTTTCCAGGATCCTTTTATCAAACGTAGTGATAATAGGATTCTGTAATTTATTAGATTGACGTGATAGGCACTATGTTTACAGCATAGTGTGAGGTACGAGTTGTCTCAAAACAATATTAACATACCCTTTGTTGATTATCAAACAGTTCGACCGCAGTTTTGATTGCCACTTCGAAAAACTTAATACATCCGACGTTTCGACCGTGCATGTGATTGCATATAATATCCCCTTTGATACGTCAGTGTTATGTTTATGGCTGCATGAGTTTAACTGATCAACAGTTTAACAGTATCTTGTGGTTATAACCGTTGTTTAAACAGACTGGGGTTGATTAAGTGCACATAACATGGTGGGTCAAAATAACCCGCCGTATACATCAAACCGGCCGAGACATTTCATACCTGTGCACAATATATGTAAACAAACATGTAGACGAACACGTTCTGTTAGTTTTATTTTGTACTGAAGAGGGCCCTATAGTGGCTGGATATATATTCCATAGAAATGATTTTGATTTCACATTGAAATAATTTTGGCCTTTTATTTCGGATTATTAATATACTAGCTTTATACCGTTTTTATCTCATTATGATTCCTTTTTTTTAATTAAATTGGGTTCTGTCCGTCCGAGATTCTTTTCCGGGCTATAACTCATAAACGGTTTAAAGCAGCACCTTGAAACTTTTTGTATACATCAGACAAGTGCCCTAGCTGTGTCATTTGCTATCGAGGGCCTTCAATTTTAAATATATTTTTTCCGTTACCATGGAAACTTGGTCAAAAATACTAAATTACTGTTTTCTTTTGTTTCCGGGCTGTAATTCAAAAACCGTTCAACGCAGCTTCATGAAACTTTCTGTATATATCAGTAATAAAGTACCCTACTTGTGCCTTCTCCTATTGCTGACCTTCCATTTTTTCTGTTACCATGGAAACTCAGTCAAAAATACCAAATTAAAGTTTCTTTTTGTTACCTGCTAGTTTTAAGATACTCATATACATTTTTGAAGTTATACCTGAATAATATTTACTTTGACCTTGATGTATTTGGGTTTTTAGGTCATCTTACCCGAAGGGTCAGGATGACCTATAGTCATCGTGATTCGTCCGTCGTCGTCCGCCGTGCGCCGTCCGTCGAGCGTAAACTTTTTCCTTTAAAACGCTACTCCTCCTTAACCGCTAAGCGGATTTCAACCAAATTTTGTTCGAAACATCATTGGCCAAGGACAATCATATTTTATATAAATGAGCCTGGTCGGACCCCTAGGGGCTGAGGGGTGGGGCCCCAAAAGGGCAAATTTTCTTAATTTTAGCTTTAAAATCCTACTCCTCCTTGATCCTTGGATGGATTTCATCCATATTTGGTGTGAAACATCATTGGCCAAGGACAATCATATTTTATATAAATGAGCCTGGTCCGACCCCTAGGGGCTGAGGGGTGGGGCCCCCAAAGGGCAAATTTTCTTAATTTTAGCTTTGAAAACCTACTCATCCTTGAATGGATTTCATCCATATTTGGTGTGAAACATCATTGGGGACGGACAATCATACTTCATATAAATGAGCCTGGTCCGACCCCTAGGGGCTGAGGGGTGGGGCCCCAAAAGGGCAAATTTTCTAAATTTTAGCTTTAAAACCCTACTCCTCCTTCATATTTGGATGGATTTCATCCATATTTGGTGTGAAACATCATTAGGGACGGACAATTATATTTTATATAAATGAGCCTGGTTTGACCCCTAGGGGCTGAGAGGTGGGGCCCAAAAAGGGCAAATTTTCTTAATTTTAGCTTTAAAATCCTACTCCTCCTTCATCCTTAGATGGATTTCATCCATATTTGGTGTGAAACATTATTGGAGACGGACAATCATATTTCATATAAATGAGCCTGGTCCGACCCCTAGGGGCTGAGGGGTGGGGCCCCAAAAGGGCAAATTTTCTTAATTTTAGCTTTAAAACCCTACTCCTCCTTCATATTTGGATGGATTTCATCCATATTTGGTGTGAAACATCATTAGGGACGGACAATCATATTTTATATAAATGAGCCTGGTCTGACCCCTAGGGGCTGAGGGGTGGGGCCCCAAATGGGGAAATTTTCTTAATTTTAGCTTTAAAATCCTACTCCTCCTTCATCCTTAGATGGATTTCATCCATATTTAGTGTGAAACATATTCATTTTAGAGGGGGCCCAAACGGACAATCATTTTAGCTTTAAAATTTCTCTCCTTATAATGGATTTCATCCATATTTGGTGTCATCATAGGGACGGACAATCATTTTTATATGAGTGGCTGAGGAGGGGTGGGCCCCAAATGGGGAAATTTTCTTAATTTTAGCTTTAAAATTTCTACTCCTCCTTCATCCTTAGATGGATTTCATCCATATTTAGTGTGAAACATCATTTGAGACGGACAATCATATTTCATATAAATGAGCCCGGTCCGACCCCTAGGTGCTGAGGGGTGGGGCCCCAAATGGGGAAATTTTCTTAATTTTAGCTTTAAATTTCTACTCCTCCTTCATCCTTGGATGAATTTTATCCATATTTGGTGTGAAACATCATTGGGGAAACACAATTATATTTATATAAATGAGTCTGGTCTGCCCCCTAGCGGCTGAGGGGTGGGGCCCCAAAAGGGCAAATTTTCTTAATTTTAGCTGGCCCACTTCCTGTTTTCAGGTTTCGGTCTCCGATCTCTATGAAAATTGGTCTATAGGGGTTCTAATTGATGCCGAACAACATGCAAACATTTTTTCGTAAAGATTTTGGTATTCCAAGATGGCCGCTGGCCCACTTCCTGTTTTAAGGTTTCAGTCTCCGATTTCAATGAAAATTGGTCTATAGGGGTTTTAATTGATGCCGAACAACATGCAAACATTTTCATAAAGATTTTGGTATTCCAAGATGGCCGCTGGCCCACTTCCTGTTTTAAGGTTTCAGTCTCCGATTTCAATGAAAATTGGTCTATAGGGGTTTTAATTGATGCCGAACAACATGCAAACATTTTCGTAAAGATTTTGGTATTCCAAGATGGCCGTTGGCCAACTTCCTGTTTTCAGTCTCCGATCTCAATGAAAATTAGTCTATAGGGGTTTTAATTGATTCAGAAGGGGGAACTTTAGGTAAGGACAATCACATTTTATAAAGGACCTAGGTAAGACCCATGGGAATAGCACGACGTAGGTCCAAAATGAGAGCTTTGCTGAAATTTGGCTTTAAAATCTTACTCCTCCTTAAACTTATATTAATCCTTGAATTTTTTACAACCATATATGGATGAAGGGCTAGCAAGTTTGTTCAACAAATGACATTTACCCATTTCAGAAACTTACATATTCAACTAAGGAGTTCCTTGTATTGATTATATTAATCGTTAACTAATACTTTATACTGTGACTTTGTTTTTTTGTGCCATGAGTCAGATGACCGTAAGGCCCATGGGCCTCTTGTTATACTAACTGCTTGGTGCGGGGGATAATGCCGTGTTTTGCAGTTCCTTGTTTTTTTGGGGTCTTTTTTTAGCATATTAGTTCAACTAAATTATACATCCAAATAAAACATTAAATTTCATATAGAGATTTTAAGATGACAACCGAGATAATGTTTAAAATTACCCCAAAATTTTTTTTTACCCTTTTGGTGGGATGTGTTGCTTGGTGTCTTAGGCGGTATGCCTTAGTGATATAGCACTATAAAAAGGCAACAGTTCCACTATACAAGAAGATATACCGCAGTCTCCCAAAACACGCACCTCGCACACAACATACACGCAACACACCGCATGCATGGGAGACCGTCCTTACATGACCATAATTGTTAATAGGACGTTAATTAATCAAAAAAAGAAATAAATCTTACCTTTTTGATTAAGAAAGATTTCGTTTGTAATAGTTTTTTTTACAGTCGTTATTTTCATACACTTACGAAATAAAAACTATTAGTGATGTCAATTTTTCAGACTTCTTCACGAAATAAAATACATTTTGATATACGAGTTTTATATTTATCAACGTATTCTTATTACCAAATTAATACACAGCATCAATGTCTGTATTATGATATCTCGATATCAAATGGTTTTCGCGCCATTCGTAGCAATTGATCGATCAAAGTCAGATTTTGTATGAAAACAAATAAATTTAATTATTAATTTATGCACGTGAATCAGCATGTCAATTGAATGCATGAATTGATAAATATATTTAGGTTTGACATCAAGATAATTGTATGTTTAAGATATTCCGATACATTGGCACAAACCGTTCACATTTGGGTCGCGAATTCGAATATAGATATATCACGTGGAACACTTACCAAGTGCTAATCTCTTGTCGCTGGTGTTTCTCAAATTCGAATTTCTCTATATCCTAAACCTGACACGACTTTTAATAACACCGGTTGTCAGTATGACGTTATATGACAAATAAATGCACACCGCATAAATAACGTTTGTGAAATCTGTAATGAGACATATTTTTATGAGGGGTTCGTAACAAACAAATTAATTGCACAAACTGACAAACGAATTAATTATTACGGGTATGCTCTGTGGCGGGAATAATATGGTCCAAACTGTGCGCATGTGTTAGGGTCAGGGCTCCAGGTTACGGGCTCGCGCTTCAATCATAATGGTCAAGGCCGCACGTCAGCCAGGCGCGTTCGTGATGAACGGGGTTAAACGCTGTATCTACCAGTCTTTACCTATCACTGTTGGTCTTGTCAGGGCTTCTATACCAAAAGTCACAGGTCGTAGCCGGCGAGATTCTACCTACGTCCGGTTTGATCGAAGAGGAGCGGAATGCTATAAAGACGTAGAGTGTGACACATTGGCGCTATTGAAACAAGTTGTGCTAATCAAAATACTCTGAACTGTCAGAATGCTCTCTCGTCAGGTCAATCGGCCTGGCAATGCAGCTACTTTGAAGATGTCGTGATAAAGCGCTATCTTTTAAGTTATATGCGAAATGGCATTTTACGGATGCGATGTGCATGGTCTCCAGATACCGATCCCGTCCAGTGTCGGAGGGCAAGGGGAATTAGCTGTTTGTCGATCTCTTAAAATATTCTGGCTCGGTTAGCTTTAAGTCTTATGTGTAACATAATAACATAATCATACCTTTTAAATTTTAAAACCCAAATTGTTTCAATTTCATAAATTTCGATATAAAGCGTTTTCGTGTTGATCTTAATGCAAATTAAATAATATGTCCGGAAGAACAATGGGATCCCTAATAACCACTTAAGCTTAATACACATTGAACAGCGAAAACTAGACGCATTGTAGTTTGGCCGCCATCGCCAAGTCTCACAAATACAAACTACAAAGAAGCACTTTTACACTATGGGAGGTAGCTTCATTTGCACGATTCAAAAGCTCTTTACACCTCTGGCAATTACCCTCGTAGAAGAAGGCTAGAGGTTTTAGTGAAGATTCAATAAACAGCGAAATTAGTTCGCAGGCTTGGACCTAGCATTCAGACAATCTATTATGTATTTATTTCATTTACACGCAAAAAAAGAGTTTTTACAATATCCCTAGGGCAGTTTTTACGAGAAATGCAGAGTCTATTACAAGAAAGAAAAATCCACAGACCATTCTAAATGCTTAGTAATGGCGAAGCCATGACGGAACGGTTTTAGGTGGACACTTGTATTAAGACGGCGATTCCACCACAAAAGAACGATTCATTTTCGTTTTTGCACCAGCTTTCATCTTTAAATGCACATATTCAACATTTAAGTGTCGTCATGGCCATTAGCAAGCCAAAGCCAGGGCGGTATTTTACCAATTACTCCATCCTGTACGTGTGGCCAGAGAGACTCTTAGCTGTGAGGAAGGCTGGACCAATCAACTCATATGGTCCTGTAATTCCAAATTGTCTCATAGTTGACTTTTTACTGTTACGCAGCCAAGAGAGGTTTGGCTCTTAATGTCTAATCAAGAGGACACGTTATGTGTTAGTTCAGACAAACACATGTTAATAGAGCGTTGTATTTTCAGAGATATCACCAGTAACCGGCCACCCTAACACTTGGCATTTGTTCAATTCTAAGTGTTTTCGAGTGTCCATACAATTTTATTGCGGATTACACCTCAGAAATGTATTACCGTGCATGATTGCTGGAGAACAAATGAGGGTGAATCACAATACACAATAACAATGAGACAGACAGATGTAGATAATACATGTTCTCAGACTAATCATTTTATAATTACTGATCTGTACATAAAATAGTAAAACCGCGATAAGATATAGGAAATTCCACTTCTCTTTGTTTCCCCTAATGGTAATTAGTAACAACTTCAGATAATACGGGTTTAAAAGTTACTTGAACATCAAAAGTAAGAAGGAAAAAAATGACCATAAAATGCCATTCGAAATTGCGAAGCCAATTTTTCAAACAGCAACTTCAACAATAATAATACACTATATATTAATTTTGGTCGACTTAACATTCTTTCCTAGTGGTAGGACTCTATGCTTGGTACTATGTCGTGTGGCTGATTTGTCGCCTGCAGATGTTGACAGCAACGTATTGTGAATAGATTTTATACCATGTAAGATAACTGTCTCATAGAAATAATGTTTAGTGCATTTTAAGATTTTCCTCGCAGAGGTATTGTAGGTGGTAAAGTTAAAGAAAAATAATGGAATTGTATCTTTTCTTTTTCCAATATTTTGATGTATTCGATAAAGCATGTGAAAGACTGCTCATATTTATCGAATGTCCGAAACACTGTCAAAACGTTTGATACATTATATCAAAATTGTCCATGAAATATATTGTAGATAATCTAATTAATCAAAATGAATAAATACGTTAATCTGAAACAAGAGGCCCATGGGCCTTAACGGTCACCTGGTATTTGATACAAATTATTTACGTCATTTACTAGCCAACTGATGTCTTTGTTCATGAAATATTTCTAAAAGGTCTACATACAAAGTTTCATTAAGATATTGGTCGCATTATCATGTTCACAAGGTTCAATAATTATTATCGCAATCTTGGGCAGTAACTCCGTAATTAAGCTAGAGTCGAGTCAAGCTGATTTTCGAACTCATCCGAGATCATTCCAATGTTAGTCTAAATTAAGCTGGGTGCATATTTACTCAGGTTATCATATTCACAAGGTCCAATCATAATAATTAGTCCAAAGTGCAATAACACCATAAATTACTGTTGAATCATGCTCATTTACGAACTTGTCCGAGTAATTCCAATGTTAGGCTACCTACAAAGTTTTATAAATCTCTGTTCTTATTTACTCAAGTTATCGTGTTCACAAGGTTCAATTATTATTATCGGGTGGTGTTGTGCTCGCCTTTCACCTAGCCGGCTGGGGCTCGATCCCCGGCACGGACGTGAAAAGGTTATGGGTTACCTGCCTGAACACGTAGGTTTTCTCCGGGCACACCGGTTTCCTCCCACACCCCTCGCGCGCTTACATCCCGGCCATCGAGAGTGATTTACATTAGTTGTATAACTTGTTTCTCAATCGATGTAAAATAATTTTTTTTATATAATTATTATTATTGCGAAGGACAATAACTCCGTAAGTTACAATCGAATCAGGCCGATTTTCGAACTCGCCCGAGATCTTTCAAATCTTAGTCAAAATGCAGTTTCATGAAGCTGAGTGCATATTTACTCAAGATGTCATGTTCACAATAGCCAATAATAATTAATATTGCAAAGGGCAATAACTCCATTAATTACCGTTGAATCACGCTGATTTTCTACCTCGTCCGAGATCTTCCTGATATTAGTTTATATACAAAGTTTCATTAAGTTCAGTTGATATTTACTCAAATTATCGCTCTCACAAGGAAATATTAACGGAATACGCACGACGGACAAAAAACTATCGCAATAGGTCACCATGACCTATGGTGAGGTGACCTAAACACCATAGATGAAGTAAATTATGCCTTTTCCAAATACGATTTGTTCAAAGGTTATCACTGTAGAACAACAATTTGCTTACCGCTCCATAATATTTTCGATGATTGCATGATTATTTTTCGCAAAGCAATTTACATGTAAACTTGTTCCAATTAATTCAGCTGTTGCAAAAGAAGAAGTTGACAATGATGGCAGCTGGATTTCATCGACTGTTATGATGATTGAGGTGTTCCGATCCAGTGGATCGCGAGTGATTGGCGCCAATATTGGCGTCCCGTCATTTTATCATCAAAGTGATTGTTTCAACATATCCCTGTGTATTTCGGTATAATTAAACAATAAAAATAATTCTTTAAAAGAATATAAAATTGGTGGAAGTGATATGCTATAAAAGACCATCTTTTAATTATATGATGTTTTGCAGCTGATTTTCTTCCTAATTTAACACGTATACACCGTGGTCTGGAGCCGGCGGTAGTTTGGCGGAGTTTTAATATAGAACACATCAATGCGAATATAAAAGATTTTTTTTTCTAATTTCCTAAAGTGTCTATCAATCTCTGTATCGGTCTTTCTTCTGATATGCCATTTAAATTGTATTCGTGGTTTGATACAAAAGATCAATAAGATGTATGTTTCTCAGAGACTTAGTTATAAAAACGAATTGTTAATAAGACTGGTATTGTCTTAAGGGGATAGACAAGTGTTATCAATCTATTATATCTTCCTTGTCAAATCTTCCGATGTTGGAAACATCAATTTATTTGAATGCAGACTAATAACTTTATCATATGACACACATAGATTATGATGTTAAATCTCAAAGATTCCCCTCTGGGGCCTCAATTTTTCTTCTCCGCCAAAACAAACACGCTAGGTGGCGTTTTTATCGATTGTAGCGCCACGTTGTGATCACATGGTTCCCTTACGACGTCAAACCATCGACACATGATTTTATCAACTTTGGCATTTTTGCGCCTCTATGGCAAAAGACTTAGATATTTGAAAGCTATCCCAGAAATTAGCCCCTATTATATGTTGGTTTATTAAAGAGATACACGGAGTTCGCTCCCCTGGGATGAATCCTACTGATTGCCCTTATTTCCTCTATCGCGAATTTCTTCTACAATCCATGCTTATTTAATTACTTATATGGAATTAAGAGCATTTCTTCTTTTAATCACGTTTAAGAGCAATTTATCTGTGGCAAAGATCCGTCTGGTAATTGTAGTGCGTTTATCGCGAAGGGACAATTAACACGAGCGGAGGACTTAAATCAGTTGCCATCCAACATCTGGACTAGGGAATCGAGGCCAAAAGGCAACTGACAATCGTTTAATGAACGGGAAGTCAAGAACATAACGGAGCCATGGTTAATTATAGGATCAGAGAGTACAACCTATAATTATATGACACATAATCAAAAAACGAGATATCTGTAAGTGTAAATACTGCAATTCATTAAGATATCTGTTTACCCTCACTGGAGGATATCAAAACCATACATATTAAAGTGAACGGCGAAATATGTTTTTGAAACATTTAAACATCAAGCACTATAAAGCATATTTATATATTTAATTTGAAAACATTATCAAAAATGGACACAAATTTTAAAGATTAGTAAGTTCTTATGCGTCCACTGTTGTATAATGTAATTGATAGTATTTCTTACGTAAAGGAATATTTACATATAAATATGAAGATATTGTTATCCTGACGAATTACTATTACAATTATAACGTTAATTTGTAGTATAAAAGTAAAACAATAAACTATTTATGTTCTGCAAGTTGTAAAGTATGAACTGTAGCATATGAAGTAGAACAGGGAAACCTACACACACTCCTGTGCACCACCGCCAAAGCCAAAACAGAATTCATGGTTTTCAGAATCCTTAAGACCTATACATTACAGAATTAGCAGGAACAATTGTATGGACTGGGGTTAACGTCTAGTTGTAACGTTATCAAACGGCGGCAAGATGTGTGACCTTCTGATCCTTTAAAATCAAGGTAAGCACTCACTGAATGTTTGTTGATGACTCCTCCGCTAAAATCTCTGTGCATGTAAACATCCACAATTTTCAAGAAACCTAAGATAAGTGAATTAATTTAGTTCTTATAATTATGTAAAATTTTAATACATCAAATGTCCCTGATTGAAAGAAGTCCATTGCTAAAAAGAACTCCATTCCATCAATACTACACTTATACTTCATATTAGAGGCGTTGTTTACAATTTCAATGGTGGTCATTTTGATATCCTAGATGACAGGGTAATTAAATGCCTTTTTTTTCAAATAACACTTTATCATAAATTAATCAGGCACCAAAGATCTACATGCATGTTAAAGTGCACAATCGTTGTACTTATTGGTTGTATCACAAGATTCTCTCTATAAAAAATACAAAATAATTTGGAAATTGCTGATTCAAACTAATCAGTAGATAGTGAGAACAGGTACCCTGGAGGTCAATGAATCGTCGCCAGGTTGTCGACATAGTCCAGACCTACTGCACTACTGTTTGTATGTACTTATCAAACTGTGTTCAATGAGAGCAACATTTTGTCAAGTATTTGTGATTTTTAATAGTAGTGTACTCTAAGAAATGTTTTTAAAAGCTTGTTTTTCTTTTTAAATCAGCGAGTAAAAGTGCATTTCAAGATGACTAAAATCTGATGTTTCTACCGTTTTGGCCTTAACACAATGTCATTACTTACATTAACAGGTATTATATGATTTGTACTAAAACCTTATTATTGCAAATATTGTTCCGCGGTACATGAGTGATTGAATCAGTCATAATTTGCAAATGCCTTATACGATAATAACCATAAATGACTCGTAATTTTCGACCATGCTGATTTCCCCGCTTTCAGTGTCGCCACCTAGCGACTGTTGGGTTAACGAGAAGAGAGATAACTGCTACTTCTGTCGCCCTGGGGAACACATCGCACTGTCTAGCGCCCTAGAAAATAGCCAATACGAACGGAAGCGACTAGCCACCATATATTGCTGAGATAAATTGTGTGGTATGTAACGGGAAGCTCGAACAGAGCAATCAAAACAAAGAGATATATAAAATATTTATATTTTCTGGGCATTTTAAGATGGATGAGAAGAGATAAATAATGTAACTTACACTGATATAGATCTTTGAGCCAGGCTACTGGCGAGAACCTGTCAGCGCTATTACAGTAACGCTTCAATCAGATTTACACACCAAAAACAGTCATGTGTTTTGTCTGGACATGCGAGCTTGTATTGACTGTAAGATGCTATTAGAAAACCACTGTAACTTAACGTTTTATAAAAGACATAATATCCGCATCTGCCTTTTTTTTCTTTTCGTGATTTAGAAGAAAGTTAAAAAGAAATCCTGTTGTAAATCATTCAGAGACAGGATAAATCGAAGTCAGGATGAGCGATAATAATTCGCAAACTTTTAATACAAATCAAATAAATATTTAACATCGCTAGGTGGGTCCCACCTAGTCAAACAAACCGAAATTAGCCGACATTGTAACGTCGTTGCCGAGAACGGCAATACGTAACGTCTGTCTGAACTCTTCCAAGAACAAGTCATTAACTTTCTGACTTCCGTTCGGAAATAATCCTAACTTCTGTGGCGAACAGTTTTAAATGAAGGCATGTTTAAAAGTATCGACTTTCAACAACTGCTGTACCAAAGAAATTAAACAATTATTATAAATCATTATTTGATATAACTAAATTTCAACTCTATCTACAAATACTAACAATATCGAGGTCAAATCCAACTTGACGTTTTGTTGAAAGTTATGTTAGTGGGGGTTTAAATTATGTTGGAAAATTCACACAAACGGCTGGAATTTTGAGCAAAGTAAAGTTGGACAGTTATTCGGTATTAACTGTCCAAATTTACCTTGCTGGAATTTTGTTAAATTATGTTAAAAGTTTATCACAAGTTGGAAAAAACTTGTGTCCAATCACTATTGTCAATAATTCATGATAATAAAATATGTTTCCAATCCTTGTAAATAAATCACTGTATTGTATTAAATTGGCTAGATTGCCACTGTGACTGGCAGTTCAGTAACATGTGTTTTATTAAAGGGACAATTCACTCAGACTAATTCTTTTACATAATCGAGAAGCAAAATATGGCATAAATGTATTGTTCTACATTTCTTATGGAACATATAATATAAAATATTGAGAAATTCCACGTCATTGTTTACGTTTTTAATTGATAATGTTGTAATTACAAATCGTTGATCAATACGAATAAGCATGTACAATATGTACGCTGTACCCATATCCGAGCCAAAGACACGCACGTTAAACAAGTGAACTACATATAACCACTGTGGAGGTGATTTTTTAGACAAGACAATTCACCTAATAAGGTAAATACACTGCTGTCAGAGCGATTTGAGCAGTTCTAGACAAAAGTAGCATTACTCTACGAGCAAGGGACAGGGTTCGGCATACAAGATGTTCGACCACAATGTGTAATGGCGGCCAGCGAGCGAGTTTGAACATTTCACACTATTTCACCACCATGGGCTTTTCTGGCATATCACAGTAAAACCGACTGATCTAATTTCAATTAGAACTGGGTTTTTACAGATATATGTACAATTTTTTATGTTCTCTTAGACTAAATTGTCCCTTTAATTTATGTTATAATTGACGTTTTGTAGTTGTTGGTTGGCAAGTCAATGCTTGTGAAACTTGTTGTGGTGTGTTAGAAAGCCAATGTAACTAGCGTTTGAATATATGTACGAGAGTCAATAACACTATATACCTAGGTTATTGAGATTAATGCCTCTTCATCAATATTCGGATCGTCACCGTAATGAACAATTTTCTAGATATTGATTGGAAGCCGATATAACCGGTATTGTCCAAAGGATATTAATGCTACAATGTTTTTATAAGTGCATTTTGTTACGATAATTCGTATGTTTTCACCAATTTGCGATACATCATAGTAATATCACAAATGTATATGCAGCAGATCATCCAACATATAAAATATTTCTGTTTCTAATTTCAACTTTTAATAAATGGACATGCACATGGCTCCCAACGACACAATAATTCTGGACAACGTAAGTTGGCTGATGAAATATATCTTATGATCTATAATTCATTACTTATATCCTGTAGCGAGAAGGAATAAAGAGGTGTTATTCCATTATGACATATGATAATATAATCCATCAATGCATTGTCAAATGATGAGACGGGACCAATTGGTTGATTGATACATATATCCTTTGGCTTATCGTTGGTAGATTGCTGTGATCGTAATATATACATCACGATATATCGTTTTACACTTCGATAATTAATTATCAATCAATTAAATCCATTTGAAAAATTAGTTTCGAGGTTCAATGAAAGCCTTCGTTAAATGGATATCAATGATTGTTCCCTCTAGGTCGCTCTATAATCCTCTGGTCAGACTCTTCTCAGTAGTTCCCATGTATCGCCCTTCGTAACTCTGTCCAAGATGGATGACTCCGCGCAGACCTGCTATGTTTCACTAAAGACAGACAAAGGGAGTCTATTTAGATAGATGGACCATGTATCTAAATTGCTGTTTTACTGGGGACATAGAAAAGAAATGGCGGCTACCTCTCCAGCAAGTCATGTGATCGGCGCCTGCTCTTTGTCACGTTCACGTCGCGCTCACCATTTGTGTCGGACCATCGGTCTTGGTGGGAAGCTCATCCATCTGGTAACAACTTATCTTCTCTAAACGGACGATGTCCCGCATATCGCCACCACAATTAAACTGCGATCAGTCTGTAAGGAGATCAGCCAACAAATGGTCTCTGAGGACAGACTGGCGATTCTATATAGTTAATACAAGACGCTTACAGTTGTGCTGGATAATGCAGTTAGACTGGATAGCTATATTAATCGATCAGTCAATATTCACATGTGTTGCTAATTAATACATGTTGGTGTTTATGTTTATTGTGACGTCAATTATATACATGCATGGTTACCCTACAACTGAGGATGGGGGGATAAAGAACTATAATGTACATCATCAACGCTGCAAACCGCAAATATGTAACACATTCTCAACACACGACAATATCAAAGTAATACACCGTCAATACAACACACCAACAAATTATATCGCTAACACAACACATCACCAACACAACGAACGATCAATATAACGTGTCATCGATACCAAGAGCTATCAATGCAACGCATCATCCACAAAACGAACTTTATTAACACAATAACTTAATAAGTCAATTAAACGCACCATCGAGATAACACAATGCCAGAAAAACACAACTGCAATCTAATACACCGCATACATGGCCCTGGCTGTTAATAGGACATTAACTTTAACACAAAAAAATAACACAAGACGTCATAAAAACACAACAAATAACACATTATCCATATAATACTTCCGCTTAAACATTTCAGTAACGTCGCATTAACACGACACATCATAGACATCAGCATATCTAAGATTGTCGTCATCAACAAATTCATCAAGAGAACAACCCGCTTATACATAGTCAGTATTTAATACGAAAATTACAACGCTAAAAGACATAGTACAGAACGGTATGAATGACACAACATCATCATAAAAAATCTTAGCTGAGCAAATCAGCACAAAACGTTGGCAGCAAGATGGATCGTCAATACGTTATGGTTGGATAGTTGATTGTCCTATTAACAAACAGTGTCATTTAAGGACGGCCTCTTGTGTATGTGGCGTGATGCGCGCGCGAAGTTCTTGGCTTGTTTGGGACACTGTTGTGTATTCGTGTTGTATCTCTTTGCAATAATGGAAGTTTTGCCCATTTTGTTTTGCTATCTCACAGAAAAATACCGTCAAAGACACGGAATAAGCAGACCCATCCAACAGTTATTCCACTCCCCCTTGTACTGAACGCTAGACAGGGACAGAAAACTTCCACTTTTATAGACTTTGGTGTGTCCCGACCAGTAGACACAACCCAGAGTCTTACTCAATGGGCAAGATCTCAACGGAAAGCCACAAATGAGGCTTGCGTCAATGGAGAATGTTAATGAAGTTGAAAGTCGGCGAAGAAGAGAAATGATATTATCTCATTTATGTCGCCTTTTATGATCTTTCTGTGGGAGAAAAGATATCATCTCACATTGTGTCGCCTTAAGCGGTTATTCAATGAGGACAGCAGGTATGATTTCAACGCCTTACCTTCTGGGCACATTATAATCAACACGCATTGGCAACAATATAGATCATCAACAAAAGACATAGTCAATACAACCAAATATCGCCAAAGCAAAGCATTGCTAATGAAGCACAAAAATTATTTACAAAGGTACAGTATCAACAGACCTCCGTCAGTAGACCAAATCCCATTGTTATACCACTAACCTATCACACAATAACTGCAATCATCACAGAATGTATCTAAGGTTTTATCTATAAAATATATATTAATTATGTCGTCCTAACAATACATACAACATAATATCGGCTGTCGTGTGAATTTTTGTTCAAAGCGGAAAAGACGGAAAGCATATTTGTTTCACTTATTAGCTTGAATGACCTTGTTTTGACTTGTAGAACATAATAAAAAAAACAACATTAAACCGGTAAGATGTTTAACAAACAAAATGGACGATAGAGAATAGAAAAACACATTTGTTTTCCAAGTATTTTTTTCTTCCAACCAAAGCTAATTTGTTCCTTGTGTTAATTGGAAGATTTATGTTTTCAAAAAATCATCCCAGACATTGGCCTTTTTATTGGCACATGCATTTTTATTAAAAAGCCTTTTGCAAACAAAATGTCTTCCTTTTTAGAAATAAAAACACGTAGCAGCTAGCTTACGAATTACCGTTACAATTAAGTATTCGTAAAAACGGAAACCATCTCGACTTCAAGCTGTCATTTGCGATTAATTTTACCCCATTCTGTGGTCATCTGATCCAACCGTCCATTTGTTTAAATGTCACCTTTCAGTTCTTTTTCCACGTCCATACAAAGTAAACTTTAAAACCACTGAAATTCCCATTTAAACCCTTTTAAGTCGATTGTTAGTCTACATGTAATAGTTTCGGATATATAAGTTAAAGTGCTCGGCATAGGTATTTTTGGCCAGTCACTACACAATGAAAAACACTTGCCGGTAAAGGTCAGACTTTAATGCTGCATCTTTTTTAAAAGGTTCGACCGACAGGAGAAACATCCTAGGGCCGGGTCCGTTACTCTTTGATCACATTTAACTTTATTTTCTAACATCCCCCTGCACGAGGACACATTAAACGGAGCCTAATTCATTTGGGAGGGGAATTTGAGCAATTAAGTTACAAATTAAAATTGATCCGCGTGAAGCCTGGAGCTAAACTCAACACAGTACCACGCGCTGTAAACTAACAGTGTCCTTTCTTGAAGGCTGATTAATTCTGTGGCTTAACTTAATTTAGTGGAGAGGACCGTTCCCAATCCGGAACCGTCCAGAGCCCTTGGGAGCATTTAACGTGAAATCGAGACATCCCTATCAATTTCTATAAAGTCAACCTGCCAGGTCAATAGAGACCCAACAAATATCACATTTCATAAAAAACGACCCTTGTTTTTAATCTAATGTCTCAATATTGCAAAGATTTAACAATTGAAACAAGTGACATAAAATGATCAGCCGACAGAAGTCATAAAAATACATTTCCCATAAGCGTATGAACAAACAAATTGGATGCTAGACGAGAGACGGTCGTTATACATGGCTACTAAAAAGAGCAAAAAAGCTTCGCTTGATACAGTTTGATTTACTTATGCACGTTATAGGGCTCTTTATCACAAGGGTTAATTTCCCAAAATCCTCTTTTGTATCTTGGACGAGCGCAAGTGATCAGTCACGTGATGTAATTACAGGGGTCACACTGCTAACCGACAGTAAAAATTTAGATGAAAAATCATGTCGTCTTTATCGCCATGGAAACAATTTGTACGTGTCGAGTAAATCAGGGTGGTTATGCTCCAATAATTTAATTTTTGACGACAAATGAAGAGTTTGTATTGCTTTAAGATAAAGATCCATTGAGCTGTAACCTAATTCACCCTCTGGCCTGCGTCAGACATAAAATGAAAGGGCTACATCTCTATCGTTCTCCAGATATGTTCATACCACATTGTACGTTTGCAATAGTGTTCTGTAAAATGATTAATTCTTGATTCCGGAAAGGGGGAATTTAATATAACAAAATATAATAACATTTTGTGAAAGAGTTGATAGTATAGGTTTTGAATTTCCCACGAGATTACTTATATTGTAAGCTATATTTGTGCAAGCATAAGTTGATCTATATTGCTGAGAATGCTTTTGAAATATTCGGATCTAAGTAATAAAATACACAGGCATGTCGAGACGGGTTCACAATAAAATGTCTCTTTTTTGGCAATTGAATCTTTCAGCACAATGCGTAAGGTTTTTTTCTCTGACAAAGGAAAACTGATGATTTCAGTTGGCGCTAGATGAAGAGAATTTCTATTAACTGCGTTATTCAATCTATAGTATTATTAGATGGTCATGGCTAGTTTTCAGTAAGTAAAAATATCCCAATATTCATTGCGTAGCGCTCGAAAAAGATCAACATTATGTTGAAGAAAGGAGTATTGCGAATTCAAAATCCCGTGATTATATATTTTCCACCCTGAAATATAACTCTTCAAACTGTTTATCGTCAATTGTAGACGGTATATGTCACTTCAGTTTGGAAGTGAAGCATTATACAATACCGTGTAATTGTAAACGTCTTTTACGCCCGCATTAGCCTCTCTACACAAAGATGTCTTATAATGTCAAATAGTCGTATATTGCTATCAGACAAAAATCAAATGATCTGCGGGATTCTTCGTTCCGTTTTCAAAATTGACAACCAAACGTTGTATTTATTTTGCCTTGAAATTCATGCAGGTATTATTTGATATCAAACGGCAGAAAAAGAATAAGACACACTCTCACAATGAAAATGAGGTTTTTTACTATGAAGTATTCCTTTATTTCCTATAGTAGTGGGACACCGACATACATTAGAGTATACCTAATTAATTGATCAGTAATATGGAAACAATGACCGCTTAGTTGATACCGATCATTTTATGGATAAGCAGATGAAAGTGCCCCGTTAAACCTGCGTATATGTAATCTATTGCATTTCTTTTATAGTAACACCAAATCTCATTTTGGTATACCAATCTGTACCAGATCCATAGTTCAGTCCTTATTTGGGACGTGGTAGGTTGTGATTTATAATTGAGGATACATCTTGGTATTACTAAAATCCAAAATCACTACAGGCCCTTAACGTTTGAACCACACGTATAATTATTAGGGTTAATATTTTCATCAAAAGCTAATAATCTTGTAAATTCTCTTTCTATCTATTCCTTGTAAACGTTCACGTCAAAGAAATCTTTGACACATTCATTCTTTTTCATTCAACTTGGAAGTCTGAGAGGTAAAGTTCATAATGTGTTTAAATACGAGGCTTATAAAGAGTTTGACTGCTATAAAAGATACCACGATAATAAAGATTTGACCACTTAACACATAAATTAAATATGTGTTCATTGTGTATTAAGTAAAGTAACACTGGGTGTAACCAATATAGACAATTATCAATTATCTCAAACTTTAAATATGTTGATTGAAATTAATTATTCGATTTCTTCACAACATGTATATTGGAGGACATAAAAATCAAATGGACATAATATCAAGTGAAAGGAACCCATTTCCCTTCAGTGAACACGACAACTCTCAATATGTCCTAGAGAAAACATTACTTTGAGAAAGGTATTTTTCGGAACTTCTGTAATGATATATTATTGCCATGTATTGTGCCTCGTAGTTGTTAGGGAAAAGATAACTCTGTCTTACACAGGGGGTGTGAGACAGCTCACAAGCGCTAGACAATTACGTTAAGTCATCAATACATGCGGCGTGCATTGTAGATGACGTCATCAATTTTGACGCTTAACGACGTTCCTGCATAATGGCGCAACGAAACAGCTGGAAACAAACTGGGATTTCGTGTTTTTCTACTAAGTATGGGAGAAAAAGAATCAAACATGAAGCCTCGGGTTGACCAGCCAAAATATTTCACTCGGGTTGAGATACCCCTGTCCACTTGACAGACCCATGTAAGATTCTATGAATCTTCTCTCTTCTTCCTAACGTTCCTAAACTGGTAGTTTCTGCTACTGCTTAGCGCTCAATATGAAGAAAGTTGGGCGACTGGTTCGCCCGTTGTCATTATAATATGACCGGGTTGGGTGTGTTACTTAGTGTCTTCGGGGGCATGCTTCAGTGATATAGCACTATAAACAAAGTCAACAGTTCCACTATAGAAGAAGACACAACATGGATATACCGCAGTCTCACAAAACACGAACCTCGCACGTCATCCACGCTATATACCGCATACATGGGAGGCCGTCCTTACATAACTATGGCTGTTAATAGGACGTTAATTAATCAAACAAACAAACCAAACGTGTAAGGTACAGGTAACACTCTAGTTAAGGGACCTTGATGGATCTGAGATCCCCCGAAGGATCAGTCTTGTGATCTGTTGGTTAATGCCTGTTTTATTCAAGCAGAATAAATTTATAAACGTGTCCAATTTAATAAACATAGTTTTGGTGGTTGAAATCAGGTGAAGTTTGCAGCTAAAAGTACCTTTGATAAACGTTTAAACAACACAAATTGTATGTAGTGTAAAAATTGCTGTTTCTGACGTTTTTGTATGTTTTTATCAAAACATGAAATATAAAAATTCACTTAATAATTAATTTACCATTGTAATGTAAAATGGATGTCGTTTTTTATTTAACCATATCATTTACATTTTACAGTTGATAGTAATATAATGATTTTTTACAACACTGATATTCACTTTGATCTCTTACTTCACAACAATTAGATTGTAAAAAAATACATGTTTATGTAATTTATACTCTTGACGGAATGGTCTTCATGTTTATGCGTCCATTAAATCATAGTACATGGTACTGGTTTTTTTTTAGCAACCGCTATGTTGCCACGGTCAACCGACTAAACAATAACAGTAGATGAATAGTTCTATCGATAATAAGGGATATACAACGATAAGTATGATATTTCAATCCATTTTAAATATTCTAATAAGTATATATTTCCATATCAATCAATTTTCAGAACATTTGTTATATTCGTCAGTGAATTATCAAACTGACGTAAAACCCTGTCATTTCTTGACCTTTTAAACCCCGATTGTGATATTAGTACGCCAGAGCCTAACTGTATATACTAGAAAATTTCATACATTGGGTTTAGTAGCAACAAAAGGTATTGTGAAGCGCTAACGTAAATATTGAGTTTTAACATAAATACAGATGATTCAAATATGGGCGACGGTGAACAATAGCATAAATAATTGTTGATGGTAAAGAAAATGATTTTAAAAATTAAATCTAAAAAGTACTCACTACTTGTATGTTTATATGTCGATATACATAGATATAATCTATATAGTAGATATTGTTGTCGGTCCTGTAAGAAGCAATTTAACGGCAATCATTGCTATCCGTTGATTGCGTTGACTCGTGTACGACAGAACCTTCCCAATAGACTTATTTAACCAGATTATGTGTCTCAAAAATATCAAGGGAAATGAAAAGATTGCAAAAAATAATTACCACAAAAAAGTATGATCATTTTTTGTAATTGTCGCCCGGAGCCATTTTACATATTTCATTTTAAAGTTCTCTTGCAAAGAGTCTATCTTGAAGTAAAGGGCTCCGGAGAAGGTATGCAGGCGCTAGCTTGACAAGACGATGTATCGCTGCCTATTAGCTCTGCACTTACCAGTGTCTACATTAACTTCCAGAAAGTTCATGGAAATTGGCGAAGTAAACTTAATGTTGAAGAAAACACAGGAAGGAACATAATCAATCGAATAGGCACTCTATAAATAGCATTTTTTAATTAAGCACAGCGGGAAACCTAACGTTGGGACATGTTCGCTCTATCTGGTAGATGAAAATAAAGGTTTTAATCACAACGAAAGCTTTTAATTCAATCGGAAGACAATTAAAACAATCTCAACTAATTGGAAACGTGAGTGTCCCTAGACTTTGACAAGTTTGTGCGATAGGGGTGTAAAAGCAATCTTGTTACAGTCTGGGCCGGCCCCGACTGGCGCGAACTCTCGTGTCAAACGGCTTATTCAGCGAGGCACAAGACAGCAATAGCTAGCTTCATCAACCTTTTCTGCCATTTTTATTGGGGGAGAATGAGCTGATTTTCGCGTTGATTTTTATCTGACTCGTTCTACGTTTATTGTTATCATAATCAGCACGATTTCTCAAAAGGCAGATAGGGTTTTTTTGTTATCTGTTAGCCAAGAATTGTCTATATCAATCGGATGGAAACAGTAAGAGGGATATTAACACTATCCGAATCGCATGCCGTATTCATGTATCCTTCCTAATAAGCCCCGATGCCCGAGCGGCTACAAATGAAAGAAAATTAGTGCTTAATATCAGGACCAGATTTTGATTCAACTGTCACAGAATTATTGCAGAGAGTAAGCCATTCATCAATTTACAAAGATAAATCAAACAGGTAAACCTACTTTACATGGTTTTCATATTTTCTGTCTGTATTTAAATCAACGTAAGTAAAATCGAGGCATCAAATAAGGTACGGGACGCATATTGGGTTAAATAGAGTACATAAAATTGCTAAGATAGTTCGCTTAGATACTTGAATTTTAGTTCGGATTTGTATTTCCTACATATTACTTGAAAAGGGTCTGTCTGCAGTTTATTTGGAAAAAACATATGCAAATGTGAATTCTTTTTAAAACGAATATCCAGCATGATATAGACGGTTTTGACTGCAGGAGGAGAATATTTGTTCTTCATATTCGAGAATCACAGAACACTGTACTCGATGTTATTGCTACATGTATGTGTAAGGTTGTAAACGTAAATATTTAGCGCATATTATATAAGGAAAAGTAACATACTTTGTACCATAATACGTTGTGTTATGTCACTCTCAGATCATTTCATGAAGGTGCTAGGTATTTAAAAAAAATATTGATATTTGACCTTCTGGTCTTTTTATTGATAAGGATTTTAAACGTTGACCCGAGCTACTGTTTTCGCCCTGCAGGTAGGTAATTAGAATTATACCTGCTGCCCCTATTGCATGATCGTAAAAAGCGACTAAATTTATGACCTTATCTTTTCTCTTCTTCTTCCTAACTGACTCATCTTCCTAACTTCTCCCTTGCGTGTGTCCTCGGTGACATGTTTCAGTGATATAGCATTATATATAGGAACAAACCACAGTCTTCCAAAACACGCAAACACTACAAGTACACTACACACCATATACATAGGAGGCCGTCCATACATGACCCTGGCTGTTAATAGGACGTTAATTAATCAAACACTACAAGTACACTACACACCACATACATAGGAGGCCGTCCATACATGACCCTGGCTGTTAATAGGACGTTAATTAATCAAACACTACAAGTACACTACACACCACATACATAGGAGGCCGTCCATACATGACCCTGGCTGTTAATAGGACGTTAATTAATCAAACACTACAAGTACACTACACACCACATACATAGGAGGCCGTCCATACATGACCCTGGCTGTTAATAGGACGTTACACACACTACACACCACATACATAGGAGGCCGTCCATACATGACCCTGCTGCTGTTAATAGGACGTTACACACACACACACACCACATACATAGGAGGCCGTCCATACATGACCCTGGCTGTTAATAGGACGTTAATTAATCAAACACTACAAGTACACTACACACCACATACATAGGAGGCCGTCCATACATGACCCTGGCTGTTAATAGGACGTTACATTAACAACCACATACATAGGAGGCCGTCCATACATGACCCTGGCTGTTAATAGCGTTAATTACAACACTACAGTCACTACACACCACATACATAGGAGGCCGTCCATACATGACCCTGGCTGTTAATAGGACGTTAATTAATCAAACACTACAAGTACACTACACACCACATACATAGGAGGCCGTCCATACATGACCCTGGCTGTTAATAGGACGTTAATTAATCAAACACTACAAGTACACTACACACCACATACATAGGAGGCCGTCCATACATGACCCTGGCTGTTAATAGGACCTTAATAATCAAAACACTACAAGTCACACACTACACACCACATACATAGGAGGCCGTCCATACATGACCCTGGCTGTTAATAGGACGTTAATTAATCAAACACTACAAGTACACTACACACCACATACATAGGAGGCCGTCCATACATGACCCTGGCTGTTAATAGGACGTTAATTAATCAAACACTACAAGTACACTACACACCACATACATAGGAGGCCGTCCATACATGACCCTGGCTGTTAATAGGACGTTAATTAATCAAACACTACAAGTACACTACACACACACACCACATACATAGGAGGCCGTCCATACATGACCCTGGCTGTTAGTAGGACGTTAATTAATCAAACACTACAAGTACACTACACACCACATACATAGGAGGCCGTCCATACATGACCCTGGCTGTTAATAGGACCTTAATTAATCAAACACTACAAGTACACTACACACCACATACATAGGAGGCCGTCCATACATGACCCTGGCTGTTAATAGGACGTTACACACACTACACACCACATACATAGGAGGCCGTCCATACATGACCCTGGCTGTTAATAGGACCTTAATTAATCAAACACTACAAGTACACTACACACCACATACATAGGAGGCCGTCCATACATGACCCTGGCTGTTAATAGGACCTTAATTAATCAAACACTACAAGTACACTACACACCACATACATAGGAGGCCGTCCATACATGACCCTGGCTGTTAATAGGACCTTAATTAATCAAACACTACAAGTACACTACACACCACATACATAGGAGGCCGTCCATACATGACCCTGGCTGTTAATAGGACCTTAATTAATCAAACACTACAAGTACACTACACACCACATACATAGGAGGCCGTCCATACATGACCCTGGCTGTTAATAGGACGTTAATTAATCAAACACTACAAGTACACTACACACCACATACATAGGAGGCCGTCCATACATGACCCTGGCTGTTAATAGGACGTTACACACACTACAAGTACACTACACACCACATACATAGGAGGCCGTCCATACATGACCCTGGCTGTTAATAGGACCTTAATTAATCAAACACTACAAGTACACTACACACCACATACATAGGAGGCCGTCCATACATGACCCTGGCTGTTAATAGGACGTTAACAACACACTACATACACACACACCACATACATAGGAGGCCGTCCATACATGACCCTGGCTGTTAATAGGACGTTACACACACTACTACACACCACATACATAGGAGGCCGTCCATACATGACCCTGGCTGTTAATAGGACGTTAATTAATCAAACACTACAAGTACACTACACACCACATACATAGGAGGCCGTCCATACATGACCCTGGCTGTTAATAGGACGTTACACACACTACACACCACATACATAGGAGGCCGTCCATACATGACCCTGGCTGTTAATAGGACGTTACACACACTACACACCACATACATAGGAGGCCGTCCATACATGACCCTGGCTGTTAATAGGACCTTAATTAATCAAACACTACAAGTACACTACACACCACATACATAGGAGGCCGTCCATACATGACCCTGGCTGTTAATAGGACCTTAATTAATCAAACACTACAAGTACACTACACACCACATACATAGGAGGCCGTCCATACATGACCCTGGCTGTTAATAGGACGTTAATTAATCAAACACTACAAGTACACTACACACCACATACATAGGAGGCCGTCCATACATGACCCTGGCTGTTAATAGGACGTTAATTAATCAAACAACTACAAGTACACTACACACCACATACATAGGAGGCCGTCCATACATGACCCTGGCTGTTAATAGGACGTTACAACACTACACACCACATACATAGGAGGCCGTCCATACATGACCCTGGCTGTTAATAGGACGTATTACACACTACTACACACCACATACATAGGAGGCCGTCCATACATGACCCTGGCTGTTAATAGGACGTTAATTAATCAAACACTACAACTACACTACACCACATACATAGGAGGCCGTCCATACATAACCCTGGCTGTTAATAGGACGTTAATAAATCAAACACTACAAGTACACTACACACCACATACATAGGAGGCCGTCCATACATGACCCTGGCTGTTAATAGGACGTTAATTAATCAAACAAATGAGCTATTTTTTCACAAATTAGTAGTGTCATCAAAAATCGAATGATACTATGCTGCCTAGTCTGATCGCTGCTTGCAGATCAAACAACTGTTGAAACCGGATGTGTGACGGCGTCGGAATCCGTCATGTTTTCCCATTCGTAACATAAATTCATAATTCCCTTTTAAGTAGTGGTATATCTTGGTTTACGAGTACCTTTCCGGTGATTTTAGTAGAATTAACGCGCCTAGACCGGGCTTGAACTTGGTTACAATGGTTCGATGATTATTTGGCGGGAAGTAGATATCGCCTTGCTGTAAATCGACAACGGTTAGTTTAAGTACTTACATTCGTATATATTAAGAAATGCATATTCAAAAAAAGACGTTCAGTAAGTAGGGATACGTAGAATAAGTTTTCAAAATTAATATAATACATTTCCTATGCAACTAAGATTTTTTTAATATTACTGATTACCCATTTGCGTATGGAAATATATCACTACACCTTATTTGCAGCAAATAGTGTTTATCTTAATCTGGCCTTCTTGAGAAGATTTAATTGTGGTAGATACATGTCACACAACTTGGAATTGTTGGATATGGAATTTATTTTATACTCGTAAGTTATTTTTTAAAAGTTACGAAAGACACTCGCTCTTACTAGCTTGCTTTTTGTAACTTTTCAACCTTACTCTGACGTATCAAATACATTCGATATCCAACAACCATTCGTTGTGTAACCCTTTTCTCTGGTTATGTTTGGTTTGATATCATTTAAATCCCTTTTCCGGAATCATTTAAAGACGTGGCAGTTTTTTCAATGAAGGAAAATCCTGAATAACAGAGGGAAAATCTGGCAACTGAGGTAATGGGATTCGAACTAGCGACTCAGAGGCTTAAATCCGGGGCATTTTAACGACCGATGCGGCCCCATATTATCAGTAAAGTGACACATTATATTTAGAAATGAAGGACGTATGCTTAATTGATTAGAACTCCTCCAAAATGTGACATATTCAGAGATCAATGTTTATGATGCCGGTCAAGTTACTTATTTTTTCAGCTATGAGTTGATAATTGTCTTAACACATCTATACTGCATATACTGTTCTTATAGTCCACATTATTGATATCAAACTCATTTCTCTACAAGAAATTGATTTCACTTGAAACATTGAATAAACAAATGTTATCTTTTACTCTCTACAGAGTGTCAATAAACTAGAATTACGATATATCTTTTAATGTTAATACGTACATATATATGCATCTAGAATATTACATCTTCGAAACAAACAAAAATAGTTTACAGATTGTTATTCACGTTCTTTGCTCGGAAGTCTTGAAATACTTTCAGATTTTTTCCCAATCCCTTGGCACTTTTAAAGGAAAAACTCAATTACATCAAATATCACTTGAAAGGTATCTTTTATTCTAAAATAATGTAATATAGTTTTTACATCAGAGCGCTCCGCAATAAACACGCCGTCTCGAATCAGTCAATATCTAAGATTGAAATATGAACAAGTACTGTATTATACCCCAGGTGTACCCTTACAACTGCTAGGTCTATAATGACCCCAGGAGGGGACCGTAATTCGTCCAATAAATCTGTCGTCGCCATTTGCTGAAGCGAATTATATACAAGCATCCCGCCATTTTGGAGTTTGTTGATCACGACACAGATGGTTTATCGCCCAGATATATAGAATTTGTCATAGCGCTAAACACCTACCCAATCAGCACTAATAAAACAGGAGAGAAATGACAAATTAATGTGGATATGTGAACTCCCTCCGGTGTGGATAAAATGATGGCGCTAATTACATTGACTATCGCTGTACAACATGACTCAAGTAAATATGTCAAAATTATCAGCTTAAATTTTCTTCAGGATTTCTTTCTAATCTTGTTATATAAACATATAAGAAATGCCACAGAAAGTTATGATATTAGGTGTGAATTGATGATTTATTATCGGGTATAAAGTATTGTCAACATGTACCACGCATGTTTTCTGTCTCCGTAGAGTAATTATATATTCAGTTAACAAGTACACCCAAATATCTAATTAATGTAAGAGATTGGTTGTTAGCGAATGTAACTATCAAATAGCGAGACTACTTTTCAATAGGAATGGTGGTTTAACATTTTCATAATGTATGTTTAAGTGTTAATGCTAAAAGATTCACAGAGAATAGACATTAACATAATGCGCCAGTTTGGAAGTAGGATATAGAAATGGAAATTCAAATATGATTAAATGTTTCGGATGTATTCATTATACAGTGATCAAATACATATTTTATTTTTTGTTTATTTATCTACGACGTTTGTTTTGTTGTTGTTGTTTTGTTTTATTTCATAACCTACTGTTCCAGGATATTGTCTGCGATATTAATCCTACAGTTGCATTATATAGCAAGGCAGTATGTAATAGCAACATTATTTATTGTGTACATAACAGCAGAAACTTTGTGTGAACCTATGATTTCCTTGGATACATTATATGTATATTCCTTATATTCCTTGTGTATCCAAGAACAAACTACTCTGAAACAACTTTTTTTCGCGGGTACTAAATTTCGCGATTTCCATCCCAAATCAAGTTGACGGTGACTAATTGTCGCGCATAGCATTATTACATTTGGATGACTGTCTATATAACGTAGGGAGATATTAATTCGCTGAGATAAACGCGACAGAAAGTTGGTTTACAGTAAGGCGTAAGACATCATGAAAACTATATTGTCAATTTATAGAATTTGTCTGTTGCTGCTTTCGTGTCAGTCGAATTAGTATTAAATATCTTGTCAACAAAAAGGCTCTTCGTTTTCCCTAGCTTGTTCATATTATGTGTGAAACGATCGCGTTTGAGCAACTGATTTAAGCTAGTGATTCTTACTTAACACTTCAAAGGGCTGCCTAGCCGTGTATAAATACTTTTCCCGCCTGGTCAAATTACCCAAACATCACACCAGGGGCGTTCTTGTCTGATTCTATGAGTCAAACAATTTGCCATTTTTCTATGTGACCTTTTGTTTAACCTATGGAATCGACCTCATCAATTCGACGCTAATAATATTCAATTGCTACGATCCCCACGTGACATTCCACCATAATAGCTATCAGTGACACTCACGTGTAAGTTTTAAAACGATCTATGCATGTCATGATAGGCGGCATTTTACTTGCAGTTTCATCAGTAAATCTACAAGCAAATTGGCAGTTATACTGTGGTATGAAAAACGCCAAATAATACATTGAAAAACGGATGAATTCCGACAGTCATATTTCGTGTAGTAATAAGGATCGTGTTTGGCAGGTCCCTGAAGCCTTGTAGCGAAATGTGTAGTGGTTTCTCGGCGGGTTTCTGTAGCGTGACACTTGATCTATATGTCTCTGTCTCCATATTTTGAAATTGCCACGTTAATTCACAGATCCCTCCCTCCACGGCGCCGCTGATAAATCTATGTACACGAGGCCTGCTCCGACCAGCAATAGTTTCCCGCGCTGAATGGACGACATGTCAGACCTAGTAGCTCAGCGCTTCCTTGCTTCCTATGACGAACAAGTCACACGCTGTCGCGCCTTCTGTGATCAATCCAATATCTATGACCAGGGTTTGTTTAAATTATGCTATTTTAATCGTGTTTTATTTTCATAATTCGATTCTAATAATTTGAAATTTATTTAATGCACGTGTTATTTAATAAGATATCTTATTAACTTTATTCTACGATGCCGAAAATTTTCAGGTTTTTTTTCTTTGATTTTTTTTTTACTTATTGAAATTTGATTTTCGGAAAAAAAGTGTGCAATAACAGGGATAGGAGGATAATTAGCTAATATCTGCTGTAACATTTTTACAGAATATTTTTCATTTCACATATAGTCATTTTAAGCAATACTATCAAATAGAAATATAAAAAAAAATGAATTAAGGACGAAATCAAAACTCAAAAAACACGAAAAAACAAAACAAGCGGAAAACGTAACGAAGGTGAACAGACCATGACGAAAGATGACAAAAAGTGAAAACAACTGAACAATAATGTAGCAAGTTTTAATAGAAATGTACCTTAAAATAGACTAATGAAGTCAAATAAACACGAAAAGAAGATGCATCAAATGAACCCATAATACCACGTAAGCAGAGAATCGAAGACAGCATTGGTACCATTTAGTGATTAGTGTTAGTGTGTTTCCATACGGAGAATTGGTAATTATACAACAATGTGACAAAGATATATGAACCTGTGGTTACGGAACAATATTGTATTCTATAATCATATTATGAAAATAAGAAAGAGAATAAAACTAGAAATATTCGTGTGAACACGTCGACAGCTATTATATAAATTAATGCCAATATATTTTGACCGCACTATATCTCCATCAAATGACAGTGAGGCTTCTCTCGTTAAAATTTAAAAAAAATACAAAAGAGAAGATAAGGAGTTAATCAGATTTAAAACGATTAATTATTATCCAGTAAACGATATGCCCTTGAATGTACAATACATGACTTTTAATTAATGATAGAAACTAAATGCTTGTCTATCGATCGATCTCCGTACAAGTGATAATGGGCTCTCCTTGTGGAGGCTGTGTTTTGCTCTTTAACTTATAATGAATAGACCATTAAGAGCTTGTAAATTAATGATAGCCCGGAAAAAATATAGATTTAATCATAAATCACACGTTTAAAGTACGCTTACGCCGACGTAAAACTGTTCTATTAGCCACAGTTAAATCTGGTGTTATCTGCCTCTCCTCAAAAATGAAACGCATGTAATTTACACGCATAAAGTTAAAGTGCAAAACAGCATGTCTACCAACATAAAATATACACTTTAATGTGTTAAGCACAAAAACAATCCGTCAATATATGTCCGTAAATAAGCTTTTACAAGAAAATGGATTCACTTTAAACATGATAAATATTGATATTGCCTTAAGAGGCGTCGAATGAAATAAACTTCGCTCATTAACTGCATCTATGATAAGTAACGATTAAATTGTGGTCTGACATTTGATGGTGCAACACATTTGATAGGCCCATGAAACCTTTGACGTTGTCAGTATCCAGCAACCACTGATTGTCCCAACATATTAACCCTGTCCACCAAGATCAATTAGGACTCCAATGTATTGCGGTAATCATCTATCCCGCCAAAATTATCGATTTTCACAGTATATTGACCCAAAAGTACGCCTTTCGCCTATACAACTTCAGGAATGGTATCGGTCCTCTCTTTAATCATAGCGGTCATAAAGACAATCTTTACAGCAATGAACTGCTCTGTCTAATTGGCAAAAGGTGTCGGTCCCCTATATCTTTCAGAAAAACCAATCAGACTGCGCATGCGCTTTAATGGCTGGTCTGTCGATACGGGAGGGCGACCACGAGGGTTCTAATTAAAGTGAGGTCTGTCCAATTGTAGCTGGAGAAATTTGTCCGATCAATTCGCTCGTTCATATACAATTATAACATTTGGAGGTGTCAGGCCGCCATTCTTTTCCGAACTAAGTCTGTTCCAGTTAATCGCAGTCATGTCTGACCTTCAGGTTCCAAGTGTGGTTGGTTTTAATTTGGAGCAATAAGGCACTAACGATGTCTTAAGCACCACGCGACTGTTTAAAAGACGACGGCCACACTTGTCCACCAAAGTTCTAAATTGTGACATTTCTATAAAACTTCATTCTGTCGACGTATTGTTATGTCATAAAAGTTACCATTTGCACTTATTATAAAATATTTCAAGATCTCATATATAGGACAATAAATGAATGTTCAATTAATATGAAATTTTTTACGACTCTTGGCAAGCAATGATAAACCTTTGACATAAATTTTCATAGCATCGAATATGGAATGAACTCCAAACGATATGTTTTATCATATTAAACTACAACAACGTACTTTTCGATTAATTTCAACGAGAAATGTGAAGACAGCCACTGCAAAATCCGCACGTCATATGTTCAGACGTCACGTTATTGTTTCCTTCGTGACGTCACAGTTGGTGTCATGCTCGGCACAGTCAATGCAAATCGCCCCTGGTTAGATAACACATTGAGGCATGCACAAATAGTACACTATCGATGTCACTGGATATCAGGCGGCAGATTATATATTTGTAACATCAGATGTTGTTGAATATATATTTTTTAAATCTTAAGTCAAAAACCTCAAGAAGCTAGGCGTAGGAATGTTTGATATCAGGGACAGCCGTACTTTCGTACGGTTCCGGGAAAATAATTTAAAGGTTAATTGAATTTTGTTTATTAAAGTGCATGTGATATAATGAACCATTACTTACATAAAATTTATAAATCGGTCGCTACCCTAAAAAGTCAATTCTGTGTTGTGTAAGTAAACTCAAAAAGTGCGAAAATTAAATATAAGTTCGCATACACTTAGGGTTTAAGTTAAAATTAGGAACGATATTGATTATCGAAAATATCACGTGTTTTAACGTCAAAAGGAAATGTTTCCTAAAGTGCATCATGCATAGGCATGAACCTTGTTAATATGTAACCGAGACCAGAGTACTTCATATCTTTATCGTGGTAAGACAGACATGGAAAGAGTACCACAGACGGCGAAATAGAAATTACATATCACTATCACTACGCCCACATGCCGAAATATGTTTACCGCTAAAAGCCAAAAAGAGATTTCTAATAAGCAATGAGTCCCACAACACTTTTTGTCTAGTTTTTAATATTTCAAAAGCTGTTCATCAATATTTTTTTCTTGTGACGAGTTTGCCGCTGCCAGCTAGCTTTCTTTGAGTAATTAATTTTTAACTCTTTCTTCTGAAGAATACTATAGTAATGAACCTAACATATTCCATGAAATTGCAAAAACATGCTAAGAATGATCATATAGCATACATTTCCATCATTAAAAAATATAGTTAAAAACACTGAAGTTCAATTAGTTTTTGTTTATTTAGATTTTTAAAACAATGGAGAATCTCGAATCATTATTTTCAATCCTTACTTCAACATAAAGAACACGTTTGGTACATCTTTGGTAATGAAATCATTATTTCTTCGACTGTTATACTAAATGCCTCACATATAATTGTTATTCCTCATCGACATGAATAAGACTTAAAAGTCCTTTCCATTTGGATACTCATACTACGTGTATAAACGTTAAAGAGATATCCCAGTATTGCATGTCACACTGACTGATAGCAACTCTTCCACATTAGAAATCACAACAAGATATCATAGCTGATATCATGAAATATAATACTGTACGGTTCTGATGCTTGGCAACAAATATAATAGTAAAGTAACAATACCATCAACGCGACCGTCCTGGTTATATGTAAATGGGGTTAAAATCTTATGATTGACACGATTATTCTGTATTCATTCACATTGTTTGTATATCGTAATACTAACAACATTTTAACGTCCGACCATGTCATACGTCAATCATTGGTTTAAAATGTTTTTCATGCAAAATTGTCATATTCTCTATCCATAACTTAGACTATGACTTAAATATTAAAATAAATAAAACTGCAATAAAACTATCTTACAACTTTGGTCAATGTGATTGAAGTAAGAGTTCGCTGTTATTATTTCAGCGTTCTTATCATGTTGATAAATGTTCAAATTCTTAAGCTCTAGTCCTTTCATATCCTTACATATCGGTTATTGTCATACTTGTAACCGGTTAATGTTTTGTCATGTATCCTCCATCTATATATCTATAGCTGTACACCATTCTCTAATACAAGTCCTTTTGGCGTACATCTTCCTAACGAAAGAAGTAGACGATTTGCTGCCTGTCTTTCTAGTTCCTTTTCTTCAGCCGTTTGTCGTCTAAAAAGATACAAAACAATCACAATAAAGCAATGATGCTTATATGGTGCGATTGGACACAGAAATGAAATAACCTTCACATGTCGCTACATCTAACATATATACAAGCTTTATTGGCAATCTTTTGTCTTAACGTGGTTTGTTAATTATGGAGTTTTCATACACGATAAGGTTTACAAAATAATCATTTCTTCTCCCCTATCCTTAACAACTGATCAGAAAAACATACTTTTATATTAAACAGTTATATCTCAGTTAAGACAGCGCCAACATGTTTAAGGTTTAATACCCTGCTTACAGTAGTGGTATTTGTAAGCCCATATATGACTTCTAAGGTGTACTTGAACATAACTTAGTTGATATCCGTCCTAACCTTAGATATTACTGTTGACTCGTAGATTGTTGTGTCACGTGTAAAGTGTGACAAAATATGCAAACAATTGTACACTTGTTTGCTGTATGACCACAGGGTTCAGTACGTATTTCTATCACTAAATAACCACGTCATTATGTTTAAAAGTGTTTATAGCATCTAGTAGGAGCACTGGTTTGACCGGATTCGACCTTATACAAGAAACCTAGTAAGAACTGTACAACATGATTGAAACTGACACGTATGTAACAGCTGAAGAACCATTTGATATACATTGTAATTTTAGAATCTTGTATTATTGTGTAATATGTTAGTATGTGATGATTTTGATAAAAGCTTAAAGCATATCCCGCAATGTTTAACAAATATATCTTAAGTATATTAATTGTCATCCAAATAAAACCATTCTTCGATATTTCCCTTTTCATCATAGAAGAAGTAATATTTAAACAGCAGAATTAAAACTTACCTCCATTTTGTACGTCTGTTTTGGAACCACGTCTTTACTTGTGAATCCGACATTTTGAGGGACTTTGCAATGGAAGAGTGTTCAGATGACGCCAAATATTTCTGCTGTTCGAATCGCCTCTCTAACTCCATAATTTGTAGCCTAGTGAAGGATGTTCTAGGTTTCTTCCTTTTTGGTGGTGTTCTATTTTGGTAAGGATGGCCTATCCTCCTAACTGGAAACGAAAAAGTACTTTGAACATGAAAGTAATACAATAATCTGCAAAGCATGTTTGTGTTACGTTCACACGCGAGGCTAACGAAACTGATGAAAATCAACATTTCAAATCTATCAATAATAATTAACTTGATCGGTAAGAATAAGCAATGTTTGTATTTTAGTTAATTAATTATTTTTTCTTTAAATGGATGGGGTCGATGAACACAATCCTTTTGAAATTAAACTATATTAATTTTGTAAGAAAACCCCGCATGTTTGTTCTAAAGGATATATAACTAAAATACAGATCTGGCTTGACGAACTACGATATACTGATTTAAAAAGTAACGGTCTTGAGTACTGCACATGAACACTAATGAGATGGTGATATGCGATACATTAATTAATTGCAGTGTGTTTAACCATCTTCGATGTAATGTATAGTAATATATATTATGCTTAATAAAGTATCAATTCACAGATGTTCTTTTTTAGAACATGGTTCATGATATATCAATGTATTTGACTATACTTAATGGCTGTACCTTACTAGATATGCTATCCTCCCATATGTTTTAGTTTTTATTTGTCTTTTGGAATGTAATTGCACTCTTGCAATCCTATTGAAAGCAGTATTAATTAGATTTGTAAAAAGAAATAAAAATATATATATATCGACATTACTATGCTTCTATCATAGACAGTACAATTATCAGATGTGCTGATTATCCGCCGGGCCATCAATCAACGACATGTAGATTCATCGTTATAAAACTAACATGTTCGAACAGTCATGGAATACGCTGGCTCCCCGATGGATTGTATATCATAGTGATCGCAGCTACTCATTGTAAGAGTTGTCTCCCTTAATTTATTCCCATAGTGTGTAACAAATAAAAATCGAAAAAATGAACATCGAATCAATATTGCATACGTAATGCCAAACCAGTTTGCGAATAAATTCTTATCCAGTGTTAAGTTTTTTTCTTAACAAATAACCTGTTTACACAAAGGTATTGCAACATTATGGGGGGAGGGATATTTGAATTATTCACCTATTATTTCGATTAAACATGTGTGTATCTCGACAAAGCCCTTTGACATTAAAGATGAAGTCTATAGTTATTTTAAAATAAATCTTATACACACACAGGAATCAAGAAACTATCAAGTAATGGAGGTCTGGTATGGGAACCAAGATTTGGCGTCTGTAATCATACTCATGTATATATGTTTTGTATAGAGATATTGTTTGTGCATTTCCTAACTTAGGAGTAAACAAACGGAAAAATATAATGAAGACTGTGTAAAATTTTAATTAACGACATATTTCATGTAATATATTCAACCAAGTGTTATTACTAATTTGTGTTTTCCACAATTTCAAAAGTTTTGAACACATGTAAATTCTTCACGGAGTTATTGTAAGTTTTAACATTTCTTCATATCAGTGCTTTGCTCAATATTTATTTTGTATACATATATATGTATACATGATTAAAATAACCGTCTATAATTCAGGAAAGAGTAGGCATTTATTTAATGCATTATGCATGATGATGGCAGTACGTTAAAAACAGCAAATGGTGATGTTCTGATCAGGATTAGCTTACATAAATGTTTTTATTTGCAGACATTAATGGTTATTTTATAATATAAAATAGTAGTGAGTTGATGGGACATCATAACCATATAGTCAAATCAAACATATTTTCAGATATCAAAAAACACCTAATTATAAAATAGTGTTTTGTTTGTGTAATCCATATTATAGTTAAAGGTATTCAATTATTAGATGTAGGCAAATGAAATAATGTTTGTTATATGATAATTTCGTGTCTCTGTTATATATGAATTACCAATAATGAATTGTATTTTGACAAGATAATTCCTTCACGGATGTAAATCTCAATAAGATCAGATAACAGACCCAATTAATATAATATAATGCATTCAGTACCTAGTAAGGTGTGTGTGTTAAATTTATGTCAATCATCATTTCTGCATCGTACATACTTAATTTGTTTTATTACATTTATAAATATACTTTAATCGTTGTGTGCAGTAAAGGGGTGCATAACGCTTTAATTTTAAGAAATCGATTTAAATCATATAAAAATATATACTTTAAATAAAAATGCAAGCTCATGTTAAAGTTGTAAACGATGGCGATTTTGCTGTCGAGGTTATAACATTACAAAAAATGAATTAAATTAAGTATTATTCAATAATATTACATCATAATACAAATATAATTTGTTTTGTATCATTGATAAATTTGTGGATAGGACTGTTATGCCAAGGAAACTATTATAAAAGCATAAGAAGTTTATATTTAAATCGGTGTTTTTATACAACGGGTTATAGTTATAATTAATATACCTATATATATGATTTGCACACAAACTGTACAATATATCAATACGAATTACATATAAAACTCAACAGACCCATTTGTTCAATTAATATTGTTTTTTTAAACTTAACACAAAAAATTAAATCAAAATTCAAGATGATAATGTGTCCCTATGAGTGAAAATTAATTTAGGTTATCATTATCAATAAATAAAGAAAAAATAGATATATCCGTTTGGTTACCAATTAAGAAATTGATTTACATTCAGTTATGATTATATAAAAATGCAATATGTAATGATGCAAATATATGGAACTTAAATATATAAATGTAAATGCAATGCACATGAATACATCACTTATTTATATTTATACATATTAGTAGCACAATGCAATATGTTTATTAAGTATCACAAATCAATTTAGCAATAGTTTCAACGAATGGAGAAAATATCTGCTCAATATATTTTCACCTGTCAAAGAAAAGCCAACAAAAATGAAAGGATTTGTACAGTCATTTATCTAGAGACAAAAACTACGAAATTAAACTTATTGGATTATCTCATGATATGATTGATTTGCGTGTCTGATTTGTGATGTCATTATTTATAGATTATTTTGATTCCTTTACACTTTTCGGTATGGAAAATGAAATATCTTATGAGTGGAAAACATTTCTTTTTCCTTTATAGACAAATAAGAAAACAACATGAAACAATAATGTTAATAAGGCTTGTAAGTTGTACTGATAGTCTGTTTCTTAATATCTGAAATTCGTTTTAATAGTACGTTTTGTTGTCTGTTCCAATCAGTGATTTCGCCCTCCGTGTGTTTGACTACGTTACAGACATGCCCTTAGTGTCAGTAAGCTCTTCCGTGTGACTATCTGTAGTGTTTATTACGTTATACATGCCATGTGTATTCGATTCTACCAAACACTACATAAACAGTAAATAACACGAAATTTTACTGCTTCAGCGCATCAAATTATACGATTCTAATCTTAATGTAACACATTTATACTACCAAGGTTTTATTTGGCTCACGTCATTTTAATGTAGGAGCTATTTAACTGAGATAAGCGTATGATGATTAAAATAGTTAATGAAATTCCGGAATAAATCAAATAGAAGGCAATAGCCAGAAAGTAACTGAGCAAGTCATTGAACCTACTTGATAAAATAGTATGTGTCGGGAATTACTAGAAACAAAAGGCGATATCAACATAAAATTACATATTCAATAATGATCACATCAGCTGTTTATTTTCTTCTTTCGTTTTTCTGTATATCAATGTTACCTACCAAACAAACCTCGATGTTCACTAAATACTTTGTAAACTTTGAATAAAATTTATTTTATAAAAGCTATGGTTCATTGAACACTTAATTCAATTACCTTGAAACATTTCATACTTGAGACAAAACTCTTTTGTCGACATATTTTAGGTTAAGGCATTTGTTCTTTAGAGAAAACAATGATAAACAGCTCTGCACAACGGATTATTTATAAATAAAACGTAAGTAAAACAAGTATTCTATATCATTAACAGTTATATGTGCAGTATCTATAATGTTATCATTTATATGAATTACAATTTACAAATACAAGATATTTATTTCTTGACTAAAACAATCGGTCAAAGCACTCTGATCTTATGCTGATGAATCCATTACAAGAGACAGTAAACGATCGTTGTAACTTTTCTTTGTACAAACGGACTTAGCGTTTCAAGGCAAAACATTAATCCATAAAGAAACCAACGTTAATATTAAAATTCCGATAAAAATATAAAATGAATTACTCATGTTTTGTGCATATATCTTAATTCAGAAACAAAATCATACTATTAAATGCGTGTCTGTGATTTTTTCTCGACTACTCTTACGAACAATCCTATATTAAAAACAATTGTAATAAATATAAGTAGGATCTTTATACACATGTTAACCAAATATCAGTGTTGCCCTTTTTCTGATAAAACTACTTTATTAACAAAATAGAAAAAACTATTGGCAAAGACATTGTACAAAAAAGCACATACAACTTCCAATTTCTTTTAGAAGATACGGGCTAAATGACATACGTGAAATAACGTAATCGAGGCAAAGATTCCAATGAATAAAAAATGAACAAAAAACCCATAAGGTTTGATACATACCACCGAATCTGTCTTTGTTGATATCACGCAGTGACCACATTGTCAAATGGTTAGCTATTGTATAAAATGTTTCTTGTGACTGCACTTTACTGTCTTCAGATCGCTCAGATTTCAAACTTAAGTCCATTCCTCCAACTCGTGAATATGCTGCTTCGTCCAAATTATTGGCATTTCTAATAATATTTCTATCATTTTCGTCTTGACTTTGTTCATTTTCCTCGTTGAGTTTACCATGCCGTCTTTTTCCCGATTGTCTCAAGATACTATCAATCCCAAAGGAAAGGTGTGAAGAATCATACCTGCATTTTGGAGAGTTATTTTCGTATTTATCCGTCTCCTCTTCATCTCCACTAGAGGGCGTTGATAGACTATTTTCTTGTGGCATACCTTGAAAAGGTAATCGGTTTCTTCTTTCAATATTTAATTTCTCAACACCGACCCGCGTATACACTTCATTGTGTTTTGTAGAGTCTATATCGAATTTTTCTTCTTCCATTTTGACTTCTGCTCTTATGCGCCAAATATTCCTTGTACTGTTTATAGCCTCCTTTTCCGAGAATGAAGAGTTCCCACTCGCCGGGTCAATTAATACAGCGGATTGGGAGGAGATGGGGGAATGATGATGATGATGATGATACAGCCGAGTCAGACAGTTAAATGCTTTAATTTACCAAATAATGAAAGAAAATGACAAACAGTAGTGTTATAGTAGAGTGTTATCTCTGGCCCACTCTGGGCTGCGGCCACGCCCTGACAAGATTAGGTTCAATAGAAGTCGACTAATAGGACATCTGTTTGCCTTGCCCGTTTAATGATCGATATAGTCCCGTCCAGTCAATCACATTAGGCTAAGCACTTGTAAATTTGGCATTCCCACTGACTATTAAAACCCTTTAAATTACCATGAGATCTCACAGATATAGTGGCTCTGTCTTTTGCAGTAGTGTTATTCTCGAGTCTCTATCAAACCCACCGGTCGCGAGGCTATTGATCGAAATGACAAATCAGCTTTATTGCCTTATAATACGCAGATATAGTTTTAGGTTATAACTCCATCTGATCTGTTCGAGCAGACAATTGAATAGGCAGTATCTCCAAGTTAAATAAACAATTATTAAAAGTGAAATAAATATCACACAGCCCTTGGCCTATACGTCATCGATCGGGCCGCTGACTCGTGGCGGGCCGGAGGGCATCCTTATCTGTAGACTGTGTTGGGTCCCTGTACGTTCCAATGTATGGGAGCCGACACACGCTGACGCCTGAGATGTAAAGATTTTTTTAGGAGAGCGGCACACGAATTCTGAACACGCATATTACGGCGGCTTGATTATGTGTCATAGCAAATATATGGGAAAATTATGAGAAAATTCATATCTAACACATCAGAAACAGCGGCAGGGGAGGCGTTGAATTTGTTAAATTTGCTTTCAAAGCTTCAAAATTGTTATAGTTTATTATCTTTCTTTTTTGCGGGTCGTAGAAGAAGAAAGTTGTTTGCTTCATATGAAACAATTATTTCTAATTAATCAAGATTAAATCAAGTTTAAAGAAATGTGGCGCAACTCTGTGATTTATTCCCCAAAATAATTTTGGAACGGGAAAGGGAAGGGAGAGTTGAAAAAAGTACAATCAATAAGGCACATTGCTAGTACATAGTTAAACTTGGTCGCTTTGCTCTATCCTCTATTTGGCCATGGCGAGACTGTTCAGTTATTAACCTGGAGCGGCTACTTTTAATGTATTATTCCATCACCATTCAAACAAAACCAAATGCACAATAGTTACATGCTGTAAAACGACTTTGTTGTCAGTACTAGTATATTAAGTGATCCAAATATTACATGTAATTCGTCGAGAAATAAATGTTTTTAATAGTAAAACTATCGTAGTAAATCGAATAAAGGTTTTTCTTAGGAGACTGAGGTTTATTTTGTGTAAATGACGATAACCTCGAGTTTAAATCAACTACATACAAATATAATAGAATAGAAATCTTATTCTTAGATTGGTTTTTCATTTGGAAAGTTTTATGAAATACAAATAATACGCCTATGGAACCTATTTCACAAATTTGTGGTCCAATTGGTTCGTTTAGGATATTAAAAATCTGCAGCATAGTTCTATTAACAATACTTTAAGTGGTTAAAACAAAACCTTGTTAAGGACATTTTATACATTAGCAGACAATTAGTCGGCCAATGTGTGTATTAATGTATGCCTCATACAGCTAGAGTAACGTTTAGGTCAGTTTCTAAAACTTACAATGGAATCTACAATTGCATTGCTTTTGAGGTAACCAGAATTTTTCTTAAATGGAATAAAAACAGGCAATTGTATTTTACATAAGCTTTCTTGCCAATTAATTCAAGAATAAATGTAATCACCCTATTTTCAGTTCCAAGACATAGCCGATGGACTGAGAAGTGGCTACATTAGTGTGTTGTAATTATGTCCTATCAGTCAGGTTGTCAGCATGTAAAACTGTTCAGTTTCTCGTACGGCACAGTAAGGACACGTATCCTCCTCAATACCTTTTTAAGTATTGAACACCAAAGTGTACTCTTTTCATATGTAGAGTGCACTTCGGTTTCGATAGTATTGATAAAAAAGAGTGCACTTCAGTATTCGATATATATACATCGATAGGTCAAATTATGATCGCGTTGAAGCCTTATACTTTTATCTAAAAATAAGTTGTTTTTTAATTTATTATCCTGCAATAATTTTACTTTGTTTACACGGGAGTAAGTAACAAAATGTAAAACGTTTACTGTTGATAATGTTGTTATTTGTAATATTTGTAAAACATTAACTTCATTATATTTTAGTTTTCGACCAGTCCATAGATGAAAATCAGATATTAAAGAGAGGGCGTGTATAGACATGTTGCCTGTTACCAAATTTCCGTTGTCTTTACATCAGACAATAATATATTCTGAAATGAAAGCAAAAATAAAAGTAATTGAAAATCAGCAAGAAATATCAGTTATTGCGAGGAAGTTGATGATGATCATATAATGTTGACTGATAAATGCTGGTTTGTGTATGATGTCATTAAAACGTGTTTTGTTTTCATCTAAGACTTTATATTCATTACATTTTAACCAATCAAAAAATCGCTTCACAACTGAAATTTAATTATTATGATATTATTTAATTCAAAATGTTTCACTCGTTTCTGTTGGTTAGAAGTCTACGGTTGTTTTGCATAATCTGAAATAATTGAACGTTGGGTATTATCACGTCATACGCGAAGACCATTTCGCGGAAAATTTTGAAAGCGGTACAGTTATTGGCAAAATTGAACAATTGGCTAAGATATCAGTGCGCTACAAATGAATTTGTTTTATTGTAAAACTAAGCATAAGCATGACAATTAATGCCTAATTATTACCAAACTACATTATTCCCATTAAATCATAAGCGTTATTCTCAATATCGTTTGGTTTGTGACAAAAAAACAGCTCCTTTTTCTTCTTAGTTTGCATCTTTTTCCTTGTATCTATGAAGAAGGATGTCCATTGTTTGTCTCTGACTCCATAAACCCAAAACTACATGCTAACACAAAATAATCCGCGAGCGTGAAATGCCGTGGAATATAGATTTATCTTACATGGTTATTTTACATGAGCAAACTCTATATAACGTGATATGAGAGACATTGAGAATAATGCTTAAATATATCAAGGTTTGTGAACTAACGGTATTAAAAACGCTGTGAAATCAGGGAGATATCGTATTACGATAGATGTGATATTAATGCGGAAATCAACTACTGACAAAGTTGCAAAAACCTTGACCATATACGTCGCGATGAGGATTTTGTTGCTTTTTCGCTTGTATTTGATCAGACCCGTATTATATATACAAGTGCGAAGATATCATATTCTAAATTTGCTAATGATTAGACTATTGTATACATGGCGATTTTTTTAACATTACGAACATTCCGAAAACTAACCTACCTGAATATTGAAACGATGAGATATCTACGTTAGTAACACCGTGTATAAGACGGACGCTGACACTGGCATCTACTGTAAACATGGATATTTTCGCGAATTCTTAGTTTCGCGATATTCATGCATAAAACTTTCATGGTGTTGTTATTTTCAAGATATGGGACAAAGAAGTAATTCCAACCGTGTAGACACAAAAATGTCAAATTTTCGAGGCGATCTGCCCTTTATCAAGACACACAAAACAAACACCATTACATAATATGATACGGACAGTAATATGGGACAATGTTAATAACTGAAATATTTATTTAAATATATATGTGAAAATATTTTCAGGATAGATACACTTGCATATTGTAACAACAAAGTTTATGCATGTAAAAAATTTTACGCGAGGGGCTATTTTTCAAGATCAAGCGACCTTCGCGTAATTAGCGAAAATCCCCCTCGCATAAATCTCTATGTTTCCAGTAATTCATATGACAAGCATCGGATAACAAAAATGAGTACTTGTGCAATATTCAATGAGCATATAATGCTAGTTTTTTCATAATGTATTAATTTTATGTCCCTATCTTGTATTTAGAAAATATCCTATTTTGTGATAACACCATATATCATAAAACGAATCGAAATTTCAATTAAGATTTGTACATTATTCAAAGAAACAAAGTAAGGTTGTGAAAATATTTAACCTTTGATGTAGTCTTAAAGATAAATAAACACTTGAAACACTCCTACATAGATGATCTTGAAATGTCGCGGAGTGCATATCGTCTATGAATTGTTCGGTATATTTCACGTTTTATCACAATTTTGAAGAAGATTTAAAAGCCCACCCCCTCCTCCCCCCGAACAAGAATTCAGAACGATATAATTATTTATCTTTGAAATTGTATAATCACTTATTTTTGTTTTTGCATTACGTCCTATATAGAACCAGAGTCAACGATGAAAGTGCCAGCTTTAAACGATGAAGGAAAGACGGAGTACCCGAAGAAAATGACCAAAGTTCAGTACCTGATAAATGTTCCACTGAACTAGGCGATTAAAGGCTATTGGTGATATGATGGAATACCTTAACAGCTTATATCATTAGAACAATCGTCATTTTACAGTATATGCTCAATACGTCGTTTGTATTAGTGTTATCTGTGTTTCTGCTCCTGCTTAGCACTCAGCATACCGGGAGTAGGACGACTGGTTCGCCCGTTGTTAGTATATTGTGACCGGGTGAGGTGTGTTGCTTGGTGTCTTCGGCGGCATGCTTCAGTGATATAGCACTATAAAAAGGGCAACAGTTCCACTATACAAGAAGACACTACATGAATATACCGCAGTCTCCCAAAACACGCACCTCGCACAACATACACGCAACACCCTGCATACAAGGGAGGCCCTCCTTACAAAGCTGTTTATAGGACGTTAATTAATCAAACAAACAAACAAATATCTGTGTCTTTTATCATAAGAATACTATGAATTTCACAAAAGCGTCGTCTGCCATCAATTTTGTTTGTTTATTTCTCAGGAGAGGTACGTTACACGAACGACAACTCTGGCTTAGCATATAAGAGACATGGGGGAGACATGATTTTTGATGATGCGAAGGAGGCGTGATGTTTTGTCACCCTCGCACGTGACGTATTGTGAATCATCAGCGAGGCATGATAATAGCTGAATATATATAAAATATTAGAAACCCGAGAGTATTTTATTAAATATTCTCTCGATATATTGGTAGAAAAATGGCCGCAACAGCATACCGTCCACTCAGATGTGTAACATATCGTTTTAGTTGAAATTACAGCAGCGTTTTAGTCGTACATTGCACTCTTGGTCCAAGTATGTCTAAGGTATTCCTTGTTACCAGAATAGTTAGAAAGCTTTAGAACTCAGTGTCTTGTTAATTGTTAGCTTTTAGGTGTTTGTAGTCTGTTTTTGTATGTTTTATGGTACACAATGGTGTGTTATTCTATGTTTCCAAACAGCTGCGATAACTACTAGGTTATCACATTATGTGATGTTAGGTGCACTTGTCTCTTCCTCACCCATGATACAGCCTTTCTGACGTTCGTAAAGTACTTCCTGTTTCTTGCCCTCAGAATTTCCAGACTGAACTTCGGAATAAAAGAAGGGCTTGCGATGAATTATGTGATGTAGTTCTCACACAGCATGTAAATTCTGTAAATCTTTATGTGAGAAACTTGCTTTATACTTCTTGCTGTGCTTCCAATAATGGAATTGTGACACGACTGCTCACTTCAGTTCAACTCGTTATCAAATATATTATCGAAGTGGTCATGACCCGTCTGGCACTTTGGTGCATCCGGAAATGTAGACAGGATACTCATGACAAGTTTGAATAGAATAATACATAGCTTCTACAGTTGTAAATATGTTAAGTTAATGTCACTAAATCAACATGAAGTATCGTGTTGTATGATGCAGGACTAAATTTCCCCGCATAGGTTGATTGTTTTAATGATTTATTGATTAATTCATTGATTGGCTGAATTTTTTTATTGATTTATGTATCCTTTATCCACAGATTAAAGCATATAATAGAAGTTCGTGTACGAGTTTAAAAAAAAATTAAAGTGAAGAACCTAACAGTATTATTTAAAATTTGATTAAGTTGTTTTTTCAATTTACTAAAATCGTACCTATGACATTATTTTTTATATATTTGCCAATTATGCTACGTCCTACAACATAATAAGTTTGTCATTTTTTTGTGAAAAAAAAATCTGTGGAAAATTGAATACAAATATAGATTATTTTACTTTCAGACAAATGTACCAATTGATAAATTAATTGTATTCTGAATAAAATATTTGATCTAGAAACTTTTCTTTATTACCAAATATTCAGTAAATGAAATACATCGGTACATTCAAACGGAGATAATTTGTAATAACTGTAATCCAGAAGGTCAATTTTATCATCATTTCAATCTTATTGTTGTTGTAAATATTGAAAAACCACAAGGCTACGTATAATGGAATTGCTTTTCGTGGTGACAGGTTTGTTAAGGGATGAGATTCATAAGTAACAGGAAGGATCCCTTGCGTCAAATATTATGCTCATTTCCGGAGAATTCTAATATCAGGAATATTTAATATTACCGTTTATTGGAAATTGGACGAATCATTACGTATGTTAATGATGTATTATACAAGTTATTTGATTTAACGTGACATAAAACGAGATAAATTTTGTAAACATAGTGTTTGTTCTATAGATATTACATATTTCTCGAACTACCGACATGTATATATAGGATCTTAAATGAAAGTTAATTTCATATCAGATTTAATTATTCGAGTCGCGTAGGTTTTTGTACGAGCCGTTCTGAGCACAAATCGAAACTTCAAGACGAGTTTCACACACTAGGTATTTCTCATATGTAATGAACACACATTTAAGACAATTTGTATCACATAATTACAACACGCTACATTTCAAAGTCAAAATGTGTTGCACAAATACAACGAAGGCCGCCATATTGCCCCGCCGTCATCGAATCCTGATGAATTCAAATGATTTACCATAACATAATCATAAATATTTGGTTGAAAAAAAAATTGAAAACATTGCATTCATATCTAAGGAAGGATATTCGTTCAAAAACATTCATACGAATTGTTCATATTCATAAAACATGCAACTATCACATTCATCAATATCTAGACAAGAAATAACTAATTAAATATTTTCTTTATTTACATCCAAAATATGACTTTCTAATTGGCCGATTTTTTTTCCTTACCTCTATTTGAATAGATCTGAGAATGGAGGGAACATTCTACCTTACTGTAGAATTATATCAATTATTTGGCATTATCTTTTAATTCCACCAGGTTATGAAAAATATTTTGTTTGCATGCGTTTATGAGACGGTGTTTTCAAATAATTGTTTCATAGTCCTATGTAATTATTTTTTTTAAATGTTAATTATTTTTTTTAAATGTTCCATGTTTTTTTTAACATTTTGAATAGGTCACCATGGCCGCCTCTTTGACTGTCATTGCAACACATGAAATGTATTGTTATTGAAACTTATATCCACGGCATGTGATAGTGATTTATCTTAAATGTAATCTGACACCTCAGCTGATCAGAGAGTATTCAAAAGGTAATGAATTCTCATCTCTGAATAGTTAATTGAATAATCTAATTACGTTGTGATTATTGAAATAGATTTCAAAGTGTAAATTTTGAAATGACATTGATAGTTGCAATTATGAAGATAGGCAAGTTGTAAGTAAAATAGCGGAGGATAACAGATTACATACTGACTTTTACATCTGAGGTTATTCCGTATGAAATGTTAGGATAAAAGTGCTTCCACAATTAAGCGTTCCCATAAGGGTCGTTATGTTAAACTCTCCGTGGAAAGTGTAAGTATTAAATTTAATCTAATTACAGAATGTGATTATTTTACTTTCCCTTAACGGTATTTCAACATATGATATAGTCTTAATTTCTTTTAGAAAATATTATCTTAAGATCAATAAATTTCAATTTTGCGTTTTGCTTCGCTGTCTCTTTGACAGGCCGATATACTCGTTTCCGTATTTTAAGTCGATTGGCTGATCCATTGTGCTTCGGTAGAAATGAAGGTTTAAGTAATGTCATTATGTTGAAGGTCTGCAATTGTTTTAATCTCATATTAGCCAAATTGATATTTTAAATCAATTACTACCTCTCTTTTTTTAAATCATAGCTCCCTGGAGCAGCAAGCCATCATCGCGCATCATCTCTCACGCAGGGGCAATCTTACGACAATCCCGCCTATAAATTATAAACAGTTGCTCCAGTGTCAGTTTAATTCTGTGTCGGACAAAACTAAAGCCACATCACCCCTCTTTAATATCATATTGCTATCGATCGTTAAAAGGATACTTATCTTCTGATCGTACACTTTATCTAAAACGTTATTTAATATACCGGATGGATATGTCCATAGATTCACTTTACTATTACCAACGGTTAAACCAACAGTTCCAGTACAAAAAATAATAAGCAAAGAAATACTGATGTAAATTACAGTTTATTTATGTTAAAATACACTGTACATTAACTTTACACAGGGGGCCAAGAGAAAAAAATATTTTCCCTTCGGCCCTCTTTCTTTTGTTCTCATTCATTTTAACTCATTATTATTTCTTTATAGATCTATTGTCATCTTTGTTAAATCAGCGTACTGTTGATTTTACTATTGCTCTGTCACTGCAGACATAACCAATTACCTTACCGTAAATCATAATACATGTATGTGCTATATGCTAGTTTGAAAATTACGGTTAAGGTCAAACCAACTCACATCAAAAACTAATTTGATAGCAATTTTATTTATACTCACCAGAAAATGATTTCCACAAAAAAAAAAGATAATTGGCAATTATATTCCTGTCGCTTTGAAAAACAAATCTAATAGTATTTAGCATTAATATTGCTTAACTTACAGTCTATTTCAGGAACAAAATCTCTAAATGAAGAAAAACTATAACTGTGATTATCATTTTTTTTTAATTTTAATTTGCAAATGCAAAAACAAAAGAATGAGAAATTAAATATATAAGAAATAATACAAACCAGACGTTAGAATAATATATGTTCCGATATTATATTACGCTGTAAACCTTCAAATAAGTTAACATAATAATATTATATCAAATGTTAAAACATAAATTGTCCTTGTCAATAGTTTTATCGTGATTAATATTACCAGATAGTAGCAAGCCGTGACCATTTCCTATTAGGACCCGCTAGTGTATATTGCATTATGATGTGTTGGTATGAAATATTTATAAGGTCGGGGTTTTTATCATATAAACCCTGGCTAGTGTAAGACACAGACCAATGTAACGAACTAATGAGACTCATACCATTACCATATTCTACAACGACTAAACTAGTCTGTCAGATTGATATTGCTTTGAAAAACACTGTTGATGTACACGTTATGTCATGACGAAAAAAGATACTCCGGCATACGTCGAGTATGTAATAGTGAATGGCTTTCATGGTCCGTTGTAAATCATAATTTTATAGTGCTCTCAAACCGTTTATGGTCTTCAGACAGTAAATATTGTCGATAAGATGCCAACATTTCGATATGCCTAGCCCTTCACAAGAAAACCGAAAGCCAATTTTCCGCCATTCCACTCATCATGCCTTTCGTTGTGCATTAACACAACAAATCTCCGGTGTCCAAGTAAATTAAATAAACATACCACTACCACAATATCTAGATGACGTCCAACCATATTAAATTCCGATACTTCATCAATATTTAAAGCAGTACCCGAGGAGACAGCGTATCTTCAAGATGAGATAACTTTTCTTCATCGCTTCTAACAGCGGGATATTTTCCCATCTGTCATCTAGAAATTAGTGCAATATTGCAGCCCCGGATATTGTCGGAGAACAGCAGAGCCATATCGCTTCACTTCCAACGTAATTGATTCTCGTCTAAGCGTGCTCCAGTGCTTTGTCCCAAACGTTTAACGATAGTTTGATCATATTAATCAGATAGCTGCCCTAGGATTATAATAGGCCAGTCTCATCTATTAATTTGATCAAGGACAATGTAAAGTGACTATAGACTCAACGAGATCATTATAAGGCTGATCTTTTAGTTTAATAGTCATGCTCCTTTTCTAAGTGGGGGCTTGGCTGTACGGGCGCTAGTTGTTTCTTTCACTGGGATTCCCCTAGCCGCCCCAATAGCACTACAGATCACCACTCACAACGTGGGCATAACCATCAGTGTCTACTCTCACACTTCCGGAAAACAAATTTGTACTACGAGCGATAAAAGATTTAAACCACATTTTAGTCAATCAGGTTAAATGGTTTTGTAGGAGGCTAGAGGACGGTATGTTTATTTTATAAGAGCAGTGGTCTTTCTGCAATTAAAGACAAATAAAAATTGTTCCCTGTGAAAAAAGTATTAGCCAATCAAATAACTGGCTAAAACAATTTCAGACTAACCTTTATGGGGTAATGTAAAAACGCTTAAATGTAGATTATTACAAAATTAACCATAAATGACTAATGTGTTTTTGATACATGTTATTGAAACAACACTTTTTATAACATCAAGCACCAATCTTTTATTTGTCAATCAACTGTATAAAACCTATATGATTCCAATTACATTTGATGCGTGTGAAGTGCAGTTGCAAGGCGATTTTAAGTATCTTCATTTTAGTTGCTTTTTAGTCACGAGTTAATTCAACAATTCAACTTACTATCACAGACGACACATGGTTAAACAAGACACATTTTACTTCTAGAATGTCAGATACTTTTTGTGTACTTAGAAGTCATCACACCCATCTTGTTATTATAAACATCAGTATTTATCATGTATCAACTTTGTATAGCTTCTTCATCTTTTTATTATATAGCTTTTCCAAGAGGTTATCAAAGATGATGTATTGGGCATGATTTAAAATATATAACAGAGCTGGTAAGCAGTATATATACTACAAAAGTAATATTACTTAAATAGATATTTAATAAGTTGGTAGACGTTATTCTAATACCAGTGGATTGACTACCACTTAAATAAAATACTAGTCTGTAACAGTACAATCTCTATGATTTATGTTATACGGTTTATGCAATTCTTTCCTGCCAAATGAATACATATCATGTACATAATTACCATAGCATACTGAGATATATAATTATCAAAAAGAATATTCCTTGCATTTTGTCCTTGACGAAACTCATATCTACATTTATATCTAACATATATTTTGCTTACAAATCCAAAATTTATTTTTACTGACAAATGTAAAAACGTTTTTTTTTTTTTTTTTTTTTGGGTTTTTTTTTTTTTAATTGTAAACTTAAGTAAATGACAATATAAATACTGAGCTCTCTGGTTCTCTTTTACATACAGTGTACAAAATGCACTTTTTTCAGAAAAATAGGTTTAGGAACCCTGACTGGCTCTGGAGCCACATATCGTACTTGCTGTGGTTAGAAAGAACTGTTTAGGCTATCAATTCATCAACAGCCTTACTACAACTTTACATTGCTGATTGATGACCTAATGAATATGTTAGAGTGATATCCTAGAATATGGCTGTCATTTCTAGTCTGGGACTGTTTGGATAGTAAACAGATGAGTATAATCGATCGTGCTAGCCATCATATAGTTCCCATTATCACGCTACAAACTTCTTTTTAGTATCGGTCTCAATCAAGAATAATCTACTTTAACCAGCCCTTTAGTTTAACCCCTGCCCTTTACAGTGTCATTAGCTTCATTGAGCTAATACAAAATGTAAATTTTGCAAATATTCTGTTGAAGATTTCATAAATTCTTTTTTGCGCAATAATAAAATAATGTTTGATGTTTCATTTCAATTCAATTTTTGCGTCTTTTGATCTAATAAGACATTTAACAAATTATTGGTAAAATGAAGAATGCCCGTTTCCCAATAGTTATTTTTTTCATTTTCAAAAGATAAATATTTTTCAATTGGAGTCTGTTCAAAAAGCGCTTGTTGTAATTCTATCATGATCAAAATATGGCATTGGAACTAAGTATTATTTTCACTTATTATTTTCAATCTACTTTTCATGAAGCTGTTTAAGCATCATTGGCTCTAGTGAAATTCACAACAACGTTAATGGACAAGTAAATAACGCAAAACTATACCTCTAATTTGGTTTCAACAACATTTTATTGAATAAAGATACATTACAAAAATAGGATTGGATTCAGAAGCATGTGCAAGAATTAATCCGTCTCAATGTGAAACGTTATATGACATAGGCACTTTTTTCAGTCCATGTCAATGTCTCTCCTGTTTGTTATTACATCAATAGTCTTGTTTTGAATTGTCTTGTTTTTATTTTATATAATACCGCTAATGTTCATATTGTACAGACTAAACAAGTCAATAAAGGCACAATACTGCAGATTTAACTATTTTTTTTATTTCATGTTTTTCTATACATGCTCTCTGTCAGATTAACAAAAAACAAAATGAACTTTAGTAACCCTCACGCATTTTATAGCTATATTTGATTTCGATTGATTTATCAAGATAAATAAAATTATATATAATGTAGCTGGTTCTTTGTACATTTATATTTACTATCAATCACAAATTATCCGCAAAACTATAGCGTTAATTCGCTAAACTTATTGTGTTTTTAAGTAAACATATTGTATTTATTCTCACTATTGTGTTTATTTACAAAAAATATCTCGTTTATTCGCAAAATAATTTTTTTGTAATATGTTTTTGTTTTTTTTCTAATTTAAAAATTTGGTTTCAGTGTGATTGCATGGTGTGAAATGTTAAGTAAAAAGTGGTTTTTATTGTCAAATTGATCGCAAAGTTGGTCATTTGATAACGCTTAATTGATAAAGGTCTACAAACCTATTTACTTTCTCATTAAGTTTTCATCTGGTAGCTCCGTATATATGTATTGATTTCTCACAAAAAATGGAAGTGATTATATAATATAAAGTGTCGTTAACTATTCGTTGTTGAACTACAAAATGTATATATTAGACTTGCTTGCTTCTAAGACTGTCATTAAACAACTATCATAAGAACGCGAAACCAGACTAAACCTAGCTGTATCTGGAACTTCTCTACCAGAGTCAGTTTGAGAGACATTCTTTTGTCAATATTTGAATATCAAATATGAACAGACTCGCACTGAAATCCAGATATCTAATTAAGCCGTTACAGGATGAAATCAATCCCCTTCAAAGCTCAAAAGGTCTCTAGTGTGTGTTCATCATTGGCCAATTAATTGCTTCTTACACTATTGAATTATCTTATGAATAGCTGGGGTTGGAGATGGTATGGCCAGCAATTCCATGGTAATACAATAACCTTGACAACAATTAGTAGAATGTCAAACTCTTCTGGTTCGTATGAGAGCGATTCTCGCCTACATATGGGCATGGCATGCTTAGTGATAGCTCAAGCTTTATTAGTTATGTTTGACCTTTGTTCTAGTATGGGGCTACTGTGACCCATTTGATTATTCCTTTGATTTCTTATTTTACAAAAGTTGGTAGTCAGGTTTAATTTATTTCTGATAAAATATAACCGCAAGAAGTTTGTTTTATGGGAACTTTTCTATCATTTTTAATTACACTTAACGTAAACAAATTAAGGTCTTTTTCAATACGCACTTATCCACATCTTAAATAGTCTAGGCATAAATGATGGCCAATATACAGGGGTTTCTGCAAATCATTTAGGAGAAATTTATCTCAATATAAATGTTTTAACTTGCATTGTCAGCTCTTAATGGCGTCTGTAGATGTCACATGGGCAAAAAACCTTTACCGTAGAATAGTATATTCATATGTGGCTACAACGTTAACTTGATAAAGATTTGATTCTGGTTTTGCATCACAATAACATACATTTTGCAATCTTTCAAACTTTCTTTTTTAATATAAGAAAAATCATCAATATTATTAAATGCGTCATACATATATCTATGTTATAAGCTTTATTCAAAATAAATGCGTCATACATATATCTATGTTATAAGCTTTATTCAAAAATAGAATTACATATATTTGAGGTTATCTTTGGTTTTTAAAGTACATCAATCAATCCATGTGATTTTATTTATCGATTAATAATGTATGTTGGTATCCATGGTGATAAGCGTTATACATAAACACATACTTAGTGTGAAAGACACTCTGCATACGAGTAACTTTCACCGCAATATAGGATTTCTTTGAGAGGGACTGAAAACACGAGTGTTTATAACCTAGATAAGGTACCATATACAACTCGTGTGTTTGTATATATATCCCGTAGATGTAGTGCTTGTTTTTCAACACCTCACATGATAGATATTTATTTGAGTGTTATAACCTTTGACTGACTGAGAAATATGGGATATAATTTGGATTGAATGTTTAATATTTTCCTGCCAAAATATTAAATAAAACGACGGGCGTTGTCGATTGCAGTTTCCGTTGTCAATTTCATGAGAGCAGCTGTCAAGCAAGCGGTAGTCTTTGAAGTAATCTGTGCATTGGTGCTGCTTTGGCAAACCCCTTCTTATCCCGATTAGTCTGTTAGGTTCTGTTCTATTTTCACAAATATCAATACCGCTTATATCTTCTTTTTAGATTTAACGAAAACTAATTAAATTCAGGTCACTGTCCTCAAGATCCTGAACAAGAAAGTACATACCAACCAATCAAAACGATGGTTGCAGGGAAAACATGAGCAATGTGTCAATCATTCGTCATAACACTAGCGTCAAGCTGACAAAGCTCGTAGCTGTTCGGCTGAGGCAGCAGCAGCTTGTTTAAGAGACCCGTGCTCGGGAAGCCGGTTTGATAAACATCGATTGTTAATTGGATACCAATTGTCGGTTACATAAATTAATCAATTCACATAGCGATTTAGGTGATATTAGCTATTAGTGTAACAATTTGCTAGGACATTACACCACAGATTGTTTATCAATGTATACTTAATCTATACCATCAGCAAGAACGGTATCACATTTCAAATTCTTAAAATTGATAGTCTCTCGTATAACATAACTAAGGGGAGATCATTATAATTGATTTTTAACTTCATTATTTCACTATGAAATATGACTAGTTATTACTATTAAATTGGGATGTTATGTTAGGCCAGTTCGCTAATTCTGAATTTGTGCAGACAAAAGTATTAAGATACAGCAATAATATGAAAAGATATGCCAGATCATTTAAAATCTTACGTGCTCCTAAATTATGTGAAAATAGGTTGTTTATGAAGATGCAAGTGCTTATCATGCAAATATAACGAGTCCGTGTATTTGTTTTCAATCTGTCAATTCATACCTAGTGACTTGTATCTTTGTGAATATGAACAATAAGAAATAAATGTATCTAAAGTAATTGTGCTATTTTCTGTTTATGAAAATCAAATTTTCATCTCCGCTGTATTTTATCCTATTTCTCCTTTTTCATTTCTCTTTTAATAATTCATATTGCATTGGTTGAACATGCTATTTTACTTGTGACACTGCCGTAATATCTAGATGTTGAAAGATAATAAATCTACCGTATTAAGTGATAGTAAATACATGTATGCTCAACACAAATGTATATATAAGGTTTTCATAAAAACCCATGGAAAAGTGTTCGGAAAATACTCGTTAACAAATCTTTCACTGTTCGAATCCAATTTTTCCCTGATCTCTCTAAATGAAGTTTTAAATCTGAAGTTTTAAATCTCTTTCAAAAGTTTTCGTTCTTTTTTTCCGGACATAAAACAGTAGATAGTGTAAAGTGTTCCAGGAAAAGGACGACTGATTCCCCATTGGAAGTTTTTTTCTTCTTCTTTTTATTGTATTAACAAATATTCTTTATGTAAGTCACATGCACAAAACAAGTTGGGTTGCTCGGCAGGCCACTTGCATGCTCTCTGCTCCATAGGGACCTATCGTCTGCTTACGATGCATTTTTTTTTTAAAAATAAAATATAAAAAAAAACTGCATACTTACCAGCGTTACACACATTAAGTCACACATTGGACAATTCAGTCGTTCAAATCGCAAGAGATGTCAACACATTAGAGCCGTAGTACAATTATATATCAATGCAGGATGACAACGCCCCAGTTAACAAATCAGTCTAACAATGTAGGTCAAGGGAGACCGGCAATATTGTGAAATATTGTTCACATTTCTTAACATCTTAAATACTCACAGCAAACTGTTGTATATAAAATGAAATCATTATTACAAAACTTTCACATAAATTATCCCCCTTTTGATATCCGCACACTTTCGTATAATATTGAGCAGCAAAAAGCACATGCGTAACTAGCGAAAATAGTGACGTGTTTCCTTTTTACGCATTTTCCATGAATTATTTGTACCTTATTTTAAAACAAATTTAAAGAACATTGCTTTAGTTTTTTTTATTATTTTATTTCAATTAAGAAAATACATAATATGATTCAGTACTATATTGAAGAAATAATTTTTTTTTTTATTCATTAATTAATCTAATATTTATTATTCAATTAACTTCTGTTTTGCTTTCATATTCCTTAGATGACTCTAACTTCCTAATTATAAAACATTAAAACAACGACGAGAAACTCCAAGCGGACCCCACATTGGGCTATGCTGGTCGCTTAAACCAAGTACGATTGCTCTCACCATGGCACTATCTCCTTTTATTAATGACATCTCAAGACAGACAGAACAAAGAAAATTCGGCTGGGAATCTCATATTTTTCTTTATAGATATAAATGTTAATCTTGTAGGAGCCGTTCCAGACAATATTTTATACCCCCTCCTAAGATCTCTCATTACCGAAAACAATACATTTCTATTCGTCTTGCACGTTCCCAACCCCGGGGGATCAAAATGGCCACAAAAATCACCCCTTCTGTATTACAAAAATATTACCCGTACAATTTTATTGATCGACCCCTGTTGTGGATCTTTATCAATTTATTCCTAGAAGGTAATGTCGTATAAATATTAATAAAAGATGTTTATAAAATATTTAGCAGGCATAAATAGGTTGTCATACCACTTGGAGAGCAGGCAGATGATAGGGACGGAAGCGGCTCACACCGAGGCCATTAATATTGATAGTTTCCATCAATATTAAGGTCTGTGCTAGACATGTTTACAAATATGATCCTTGATTTATTTTCCGCATACTGCTAGTGATCCCTTAACGACGCAATTTCTCTACAATAAAAGAACGGATATTAGCCAACTGCCAACCGCCATAGTATTTCTAACATACCGATCAAATCGTCGGTATGGCTATCCGGGCACTACAATATCATAGTTTTATTACAGGCGTTAATGTTGATATATGATGCTAGCGATATGAGCAGTCATAACCTTAAAGATGGATCGTATATTGAGAAATTTTCAATTACCATTATAAATAAATCATACGAGATTTTCATGTTTTCTTATTTGAACCTCGCTAAATAAGCATATGAAATATGTTCACGGCGTTCCCGACTGATAGGAGTTTTTTGGCATTAACCTTTTTAGAGAGGTTTTAGGAAACATTATGACATCTTTCTTCATTTTTCGTATAGATATTAGGGATATAGATGGAAAATGGAAGAGGTGTCATCTATTTTCTATACCTTAGTGTCTCAGTACAGTAGAAGTTCAAGCGATGGAAATAATTGTCGGCTGGAGAAAGATAATGTAAATTAATTGTCTTAAGGCAACCGCTAATGCAGTATATCATTTCATAATTACAATTTTGTCATTCATAAAACTCCTAATACAAAGAATAGCAAAGTGAATTAATTTCAAAATAAGCCATTTTAAAAGTGCAATAGTAAAGTATTGTTTTTCCTGGTACTATAAACTAGCAAATCAAAGGGAAAAAACAAAAACGAACAAACAAAAAAAGGTTGTACACATGATCCAAACACGTGTATTTGAACCATATTACATAATGTAGCCTTAACGCGCTAAATTAAAAAAACGTTATTGATGAAAACCGAAATAAAGTCGCCTAGAGTTGGTTAACGGTAAATATTGTACAATAGAGAGAACAGTTGAAGCATCATAGAGACGACCGAATGAACTTAACATCATGTGCGGTTAAAGAGAACAAAGCGTATAGTTAAAACATTAATAGCAATGTCTTGAAATGATAATTGGGGTGCAAGTCCCGATTTCATGTTAGCTAGTGCATGTAATAACAATTATTGGATCATATTTATTTTGGGTAAAAATTATAAAAAAAATCAATTTTGCTACTATTTCTTAGAATATCTACACTATATTTTACTTGTCTTATGCATAGTTGTTACTGACCAAAATTTTACATTTTTTTTTACAAAAGAAAATTCTTTTGTAATTTCGTTAACACGAGTCATGTGAGGGGAGCTAACTCCAACTAATACGTTATCAGTTACACGATGTGTTACAGAGTTTCTTTAATTTCCTTGTTAAATTACTGTTAAGTTTTATCAACCATTTCTCTTTTAAGTTTTTGGTTACTGTATGACATTACCATATTACATATATACACACCATGTGAAGTTTGGTTGCATAGAGCAACATAAGCTTGTCAAATGTTTTGAAAAAAAAAGATATTTCGGCAAGTTTTCACCTTTTTGCTTGATTATCCCATAGTTCACCAGTTGTTCTCTGATGTGAGGAACATAGTCATTTTTTCTACTGCAACTTCGGTTTTCGAAGAGATTTAAAACTTTCTCGACCTGTTCCCAGTCGAAGCCATTTCCCCTTTTAAATTGTAGTATCATCACTATTTACACACTTTATTATTTCTGTGTCACCCTATCAATGTCAAATCACTATAACCCGGTATATTACGTTTTCGCAAAATGTATCTTATATCGAGTTGTTTTCCTGATTGTGTCATTAAAGAGCATATCAATTAAAATTTACCAAGGTTTTTATGTATGTATTTATTTATCATTTATTAATTTACTTTTGCGTTTTCCCGCTTTCTTATATCTATTTCATTCACTAAGAAATACTTAATTTCAAAATCCACTTTATGTTAGCAAGGTAACATGTCCGAGTCTGTTAATTTGGTACGACAATATACGGCAACTGTGTTATCGCGTTGAGGTTTGGATGTACTTTGGCAATACAAAAAATTAATGAAATCTGACAACATGACGAGCATCACTTTGCTGAATTATCCCACAGTCCACCAGTATTATATATGAGGAAAATACTCATTTCTTCTAAGGCAACTTTTGAAAGAGATTTAAAACTTTCTCTTATGTGAGACAATTTCCACTAAAGACGTTTGTTCCCAGTGGAGGAGAAATCCCCCCTCATCGGTGTTACATGTAGTAATGTGTTATCATTTAGATAAAATCACCAGTATTTCAGTAACATAAGGCGATTACATGTACAGGTGTTCGTGTCATAAAATATTTTATCAACTAATAAGTCAGTTTCCATCGCTAGCAAAAATTTTCATTTCCAATTGACTTGAGTAAGGCAATATATGATCGATTCTTTATCATTGATTTAGTATGGAACATTTCCGATTTAATTGGTTACCGGGCCCAGTTTCATGAACATGCCTTAACTTTAAGGAATTCCTTAACATAAATTTTCTCACAGGAAAGCGCTACTGAAGTTCATGAAAAAATCTGAAGTGGCCCTGATATAATTTTAATTTTGGTTGGTATTCTCAATTCCATGTATTTAAGACGGCAATGTTTCCATTGTTATTGATTTGGAACGTAAATTTTCTGATTTCATCCTTTCAGTATTTCTTACAATCATTTTATGACTATTACAATGCTTCTGATTTCATAGGTGGAATGACACAACAACATGTATTTTTTTACACTTTATTGTCAGGGGACCATATAAATAAGATTTTATTGTTTTTGGTGTGCCGATATTTTCGATGTTATTGACATGGAAGACAACATTGTAAAGTGGATATTTTCGTGAGTGCTTAATGTTGTGATTTTCTTGCATAAAACGTTAACGGTTTTGTTCTTTTCGCGATAGATACCCTTTCAAACTGTTTAACAATAAAGTACAAAATATCACGCATAGGTGGAATGTTCGCAAGAAAGCAACCTTCGTGTATAATGTAGGGTTAATTCCCCTCTCGCGTAAATGTCTACGAGTATATATACATTCATCCTCAAAACTCCAGGGGTTACAATAACTGTCGTTATATCCACCCCTGGACTATTTCATAGTAAATCTGAAGGCAGTTCAGAAGAAAATATCTGACCAATCACAGGCCTGCAAGGATTTCCTTTGAAGACTACAGAGAGAGCGACGCCCAACTTCAAAGCCACATAGTCAACCACAGTGTACCGTTATACAGCTCTTTTGATGTATATCAAAGGACTGAATTATCTGTTCTATTCTGTTGCCTCCAGTTTTACTATGTGATTGTCCAGGGGTGTAGAGATCGTATGTGATCGTAACCCCTGGAGTATCGAGGATGATATACAATATATTAATTAGTAAGATTAAACGAAAATTTCCTTCCTTATATAAAAAAAAAATTGTTAGACATATTTTGACCATATCAATCATTTAGAATAGCAATATTTCCTATCATTTCTTTAATGTGCGGTAGTAGTGGATATTTTATTACTATAGTAGGGTAGTATTTCTGATTGCATTTTGGACATACCTGTACATGTTTTTTTCATCATGATGCTTTTCTAAATGTAAAAACAAACATGTCTAAGTAAAAATATTCTGCTTTTAACTTTAATGTTATATGTGGGAAAGAATACATTTCATGTATATTGACTCCACAGGAAGTATTAACCATCTGTATATATCTATATATGTGTACAGGGTTTTATGATTATTTACTGTTGTGATCTGTATGTACATCTTGTATTATAGGTGTCGGGTTACAACGAGTCTTACGGTAACTTTATATAATTCCTAAAGTTTGCTTGCATGTAGCAATAATAAGATTGTCAATTTTTTTTTAATGAGATTTCGTCAAACATGGCTATCATTGTTTGTACTGTACATGTGTTACTTGATTATCCCACAGTTCCTCTTTGTCATGATAATACGGTGATTTCTATGGTAGCTTTTGAAAGTATTTTAATACTTTCTCTATTGCGGGAAAATTTCTAATAAAAGATATCCACACTATGAAAGAGAGATTTTATCTTGTCAATGGTAATATTATCACTCTCTTAACATGTCAAAATGTGAGATACTGATTTTACCTCTTGTTATATACAGGTAAGTGTGTCCGAGCCGTAATAAAGAAATCTGACTCTGAACATGTGGATCTATTCGTCATCTTTTAGATGCCAAATCACTAATAATTCGATGCGCCGATATGTACTAACTTGTACAATAATCTTCCGCAAACTGTATTTCATATCGATTTTACCTGAAGGTGCCATAAAAACATCAATTGATTTTATACAATGTTAGCCTTTTTCCGCTTTCCTAAGTCGGTTTATTCACTAGCAAATACATATCCTAACACACTTTTGAAAGGCAAAATGGTCGATTCTAACAACTTGGTACAGCAATATTTCATACATGTATATATGTCCCATTGATTCCAAAACATTTCCGATTTAATTAATTGCTGGTAATACAATGTATATTAGTTTTGGTTAATCTTTTTGATTTCATGTATCTGGGACGGCAATGTTTCGAATGCCATCGATTTGTAACATTGCTTTTTTTCCTGATTTCGCTATTTCGATTGTACAATGTTTCATAATGTTATATTTGATGATGCAATAGTTATTCTACATAGTCATAAATGATAGTTACATGGCTCCTTTAAAATGACATGTTGTAGTACATAATATATGTACTATATATATGTACAACATATGTCATTGTTTGAAAACGAGACGTGTACACGTGGTAAAAGTGACATCTTTCAACTTTTCAACCGAATTATTGTGAACACATGTCATTGAAAGGGAGCTAACTCGAACTAATACTTATCTGTGAAGATACATTTATTGATGATATTTTTTTTTTTAATACTTGGATAGCCTACTAGCTCTTTTGTTCATTTCTCTCTTGTTATCTCTTTTCTTTTCCTCTTTGGTTTCTTTTCCTTTCTATTAAAAAGTGCAATACACATGTATATATTTTAATATCTATCAATTTTTTTCAACAATAAGTTATAAGCGATATGAATCAAAACTTAATCTTTACAAAAAATAATAATCATAAAAGCAATTATTTGGAAATGAAAGATGTGTAAGGTAGATGAAAATGATGATTGAATGTGAAGATCATATTGATAATAGGGCAGTGTTTATAAATGGATGAAGCTATAAATTGAGTACTGAGTGAATGTATGTGGTTTGAATATGTTATCATGACTTGAGTACATGTATGTATGAAATGATGATAATGGAGATAGTATTTTGTACATAATGTATGAAAGGTTGATAATTTAGAGGTGAAAATGGTAACAGTGAGAATGATAACAAGCAAAAAATATGTAATGTGTAATGCATTTGAAAAACTGAATAAAAAATAAGTTATAAAAAACCTATATCTGTTGTAATTTTAAGTTACTTTGCATATGGTATTATGGCGGTGGTGCCATTCCTACTAACATAGCTTTCTGAACATGTGTGTCAATTCCCTTATATACATACCGGTATGAACATTATGTACTTGACAGAAATAAAAAGAAAACAATTTATTTATTTGTATTTCAGTACATGTATTCTCAAATTTGGAACAATTTCATCAGTTAAAATGTAAGATAACACTTGTGTTCAGTCTGACATTTTTGAAGCAAACAAACATTTTCAATCAATTTAAAAATTGTAAAAAAATATACTTCAATTCATCAGGAATATTACTGTAAATTAAGGAATATTGCATCTTCCATTGAATCAAATATAATACACTCCAGTGACACATTTCTATCAGAATTTAAAAATAATTATAATGCAGCGGAAAGTTAATAAAATAATAATTTAGACAGATCTTTCAATATAATGTACATTGATTTTTATACAAAGGCATTAAAGGCTTATAAGCCAATATTTGAGTAGATATAATTTATTTGGATAGTAAGAATCAGAAAACATTTAGTTATTCGCTTCAAGGAATGTCTTTAACTGTCAAACATAAACTAGGCATGTGCACAGAACATGCATTAGACCAGCACAATTTTATAAATATTTTAGATAAGAAATAGTATTGTCTTTATAGGTACATTGTCAGTACAATAATATTATCAAAAAACTAGTAACTGATATACATTTGTATATCATTGCAGATCAGACTGGCCAAGCAGTAAGGAACCTATATAAAAAATATCTTTTTCCAAAATTCATCAATGGAGTTTGATAAGTATTTGCTTGAATTGATTATGACTGCATGATTTTTATCATCATGATGAGAATTATAGGATGGGGGCAATTAATGTTTGGAACATGATATTTCTGATTCAAAGAGTCTGCTTGTGAAAATCATATGATAAATAATATAAGCATTAATCATGATTTTTGAAGTTTATAATAGGTCATAAGATCGGACACATCTTCTTCACTGTTATCTCCTAGATCCTCTATACAGAGTGTTGACATTCCCTTATCAATGTCTGTACTTATGCTACCTTGAACTTTGACCTTTTCCTTTTTGACCTTTGTCTTGTCATCAGTGTCGTCTACGTCACCATCGTCACTGTCTGTTGATTCTGCGTCTACAGGTGCAAATTTCAGATATTTTGCACCAGGATAATTGTGGATGATTTCATTGACTTTCACCCTACAACCATCTTCAATTAGTCTGATAGCAATTCTTGCTATGTTTCTAGAGTCATCACGTCCTCTGTGTTGTTTGCCTTCAAATTTCATCCCCAAATATATAAGCATGTCTTCCAATTTTTTACGACGGCACTTGTAAAATGATCCGTACGTTTTCCTGATGTTGATCCATTTTTTTGCCCATCTAGGAAACACCAGGTCTGAATGTTGGCATTGGAGGCATAGAAAGCGACTCATGTCCCATGGCCTTAAACATGCAATGGAGTGTAATTCAATACAGGTACACCAAATATTTTAGTTCATATCAGAAATGATAAAGTGGATAAATAATGGATTAAACTACACAAAACTAACATCAGTAATACTCACTGTAATAGCACACAAAAAGGATAGATATACTTATACACAAAACACCCAGCAACAAACATCAATGATTTGGAATAAAAACATCTAAATTCTTTGATGACTGAGAAAGGGGGTATTAAAATTTCTCAATATATGTGAAGACCTCAGTGCTTTTATATTGTGTCACTTTGATCTGAATATGAATTTATAATCTTTCGCTAGTGATGTCACTAAATTGCTTGAAAATATGTATTTTTCGTTATGTTAACAATGAAATATTGTGTCTAAATAGTTTAAAGGTTTTGTCTACATGTTAAATTACAGATACTTACCCATCTGTGACAATAGCAAATTTATTCCCCTCGCCAAGATGTTTTTCCTTCATCCAATCTTTGGCTTTCTGAAAAACTGTGGTGAATGTGTCAGCAGCATCTACGTCTTCCTATAAAAGAAACCATATGTATACAATTTTGTGCAATTTACACTGTACATATATCTGAATAAATATCCTTGATATTAACAGATTTGCATTTACATGAAGGTATTAACAACAGAAGAAAGAACATCTTGCTTACATACTTTTTTTAATATTCTTTAGCGTACTTTTTCCTGTATTGATAACTTGAATAGATTCCCATAGAGGTTATAATGTTACCTTTTAGCCTATATATTTTCTGTTATTTTTTTCAGTGTAAGGATTTTGTAAGGGATAATTTTTCTGTGCAAAACAAAGATACACATTAAATTAAGCTGTAACTTACCTGTGTAATTCCTGTCAGTTCTGTACAAAATTCTGACAATTGTGGATTCACCACAGGTTTACAGAAGGAATGGAACTCATCTACCTATAACAAGATTTATCTCCCTTTGTACAAATGTTGGAGTGCAGTGAGTGTATATTAGTTGATACTCACATATATACTTTTAATTGTGAACAGCTGACAAACACTTGATTTTATGAAAATCGGTAGTAATTGAATGAATTGTCACACAGCAAACACTCACATCTTTACAAATGTATAAAAAATGACCAATAATGGAGAAATTGTCATACTGTGCCAATGTAAATACTTGAAGCAGGCAAAATTCCATGTACTTGCTCTAAGATTTATGTACAATTTCATCACTGCTGAAAGCCTATTATACATTTTAAAAAGGTGTGAAATAAAGAATTCAATTATTGAGTAAACATATCACCCATTAAAGTAAATCATTGACTGTTGGTATGACTTATATAATTACCACTGTATTCTGGTGGACATCTATAAGGATGATGGGAAATTCTATAATTTCATGTGGATAGTCTGGTGTGTCAGCTTCACAAGTAGCCTCAAAATCTATCACAAGTAGGTAGTCATACAACGGTTTAGTGCTCGGAACACGGATATTTGCTTTCATTAGTTTCCGTTGTCGGTAGTAAAGTTTCAGTCTCTTCTTCAGAACGTCATTTACACCCCTGACAAAAAAGTTGAAAGATTTCATAAGTAAACAGCACAGTCATAACTGATATATATTAAATCTCTTAACGAAAAGAAAAAATTTGCGTTTCATCGTTACTAATCAAGTAATCGAAATATTGGACAGGGACATTATATTTATTTGAAATTACACAGAAATCAAAGTGCCAAGGCCACTCATAGATGCTGTGAATGAAGGACTCAAACAGAAAAAATGTGATACATATACATATAAATATATAATCTGCCATTTTTTGGATTTAGTCTATAGCTGCTAGAAAGATAATTTGTACTCCTTTAAGAAATTTTCAAAATGTTTACATATATACACTGTAGCTTCTCATGTATATGCAGTCAACTTTTAATTAAACACAAGCTCCTTATTTCAGAAAACAAATGTTAAAAGCTCAAAAATTTCTACCTATGCCATCATCATATGTAGTTTATTTCATATATCTTTACCAAATCAAAATAATTTACTAATAATTGTACAGTTTTAGTATGAAATAAATTCCATCATAAATTTGACATGTGGCATATGTTACCTTGTGTCCATTTTTAAGTCTGCTAGACGACGTTTCAGCTGGTCTCTGTCCATTTTATTGATCTCTCCATTGATCACTGAAAGTTTCCTGTAGATATTTTCACTAACTCCATCCTTTTGAGCCTTTGAATGTCCCGTTTTCTTCTTTGTGCCATCCACAGTTCCTTCACTTTCCTTGTTTGAACCTTCTCTGTTTAATTGATAGCCCACTTCTGGCTGAGAGGACCCATTAACAGCATCTGCACTCATACTCCTTGTTAAATATGATTCCCTAACTCTCTTTATTATTGTTTTCTCTCATACATCAAGTGGCTACAATGAAAGTTTCAGAGCAAAATTACTGAACGTATATAAATATAATTAATTATTCTTAATTATTAATGATTCTTAATGATGTTTTCCAGCACATGCAGGCTTATGGATCCACTTTGCTGGACTCGCAGCACATGCAGGCTTATGGATCCACTTTGCTGGACTCGCAATGTTATTTAGTTACATATTATGATTATAGTCACTTCCTAGCTGATATTCTCTTTATAGTATTGTATTTAATTTCCTGCTTGTCCAGTGATTGCCCAATCTGTTTATTAGTACATGCATATTTAGTCACAAGCATATAATGTGTATGATAATAGAACATATACATGTATATGTATGTATCGGTCAAATACATAGTCTGTGACTTTAAGCACTAGTCTGATGCCCATGACTAGTAATTTTACAGCCGGACTAGTGCCAATTATAATGAATTAGCTGATTGGACTAGTGGCTCCCCATTTGATAAATATCCTAGACCTTAAATGCTACATTTACAAGAGCGGTGGTCAATTGCATTTTTCAACACATTTTGAGTTCATTCATATGCGATTATTTTAGTCCGGATGCATCATTTTGTGAGATTTTTTTTTTTGTACAAAAGCATCCAGACTGCAATTATGGTAAAAAAATTGTAAACTGATCATGAGTAAATTTTAAGTGCTGAAGCAAAATGACTATATGTTTAATTTGGACTAGTGATTAAATAGTCGGACTGACTAGCAGCGAAAACAATTAGTGTACGTCACAGACTGCAAATGCACTCCATCCTTTAAACCAATAATATTAGACGTCGGTATTGAGAAACTTCTGATGGGCAATACACGACGTAATAATCAAATGTGTATCGTCGTGCTATACATATACCTCTAACATTGTTGGAGTATCAATCCTTAAGCTTGCTATTTTACTGATCATGATATAACTGTCAGGTCATATCAGCCATAGGATTAGCTACTGTTGTAGCGGAAAAGATATCACCTTCTGAGTCAGTCAGAAGGTGATATCTTTTCCGCTACAACAGTAGCTACCAAAGGATGACCTACTCCAACAATGCTAAAGGTATAGCACGACGAGACACTTTTGGAACATAACGTTTCGACAGTCAGCAAAATAACGTCCGATAAAAAAACGGCTGACCAGTCGACTCTCATGTCATGGGAGTACGGATGAACATACAACAACACAGACACATTCGTAAATCAAATATCAAGTGACTCAAGTCTCAGTTCGGGTGCAGAAAAGGTTTTCATGACTTAACAGACCGCAGATCATGTAAATCAGGTAAATATAAGTGCTACACTAGAAGAAAGAGAGACAAACAGAAAGTAGAGACGTTTGGATTTTGCTAGCTCTCATGAGTCACTTGTAGAATTAAATTGTCACAAATGCCGAATTCCCCCCCCCCCCCCCCCCCCCATCGTGAACGATTACCGGATTCACTTTCGTTGTAACCCACAATGTAAATCTTATTTTCTTATTAATAACAATACAAAATAAATCAAAAATAGCATACCATCACAGCTGACCCATATGCTCTATTCTTTCCAAATATAGAAACATTGGCGTGACGAAATATCCGGATAATGATTACGACGCATTCTGAAGTGAAATAAAAAATGGATATTGGTGACATCTCAGAAGTATTTTGCTTTGTAATAAATTAATACCTATTTTCATAAAGTTTTTAGTGCTTAATCGAATCATATTGATTTATTTTTGTTGATTTCAACTTCAAAATGTCAGAGAACCTGAAAACGGAAAACGAGGTGCGCTAATCAGTTGGGTTAATTTGATAAAATGAGAGATTTGATTGGTTGATTCGTTTGTGACGATAATTCTCATTGGTCAGATTCTTTCATTTCAATTTACGCGCTATGTTTTGTATTTGCCGGAAGTGTGTGAAATGTGTAATGTTTTATTTTAGTCGAAATATAAATTGAATTATGGAAGAAGTTCCGTGTCATGTTCATGGTAAGTTTCCTTTCATGTGCAAATAATTTTAGTACAGATTGACATTAAATAATCCAAAAACTAACAGCTAACGCTACACTGAATACCTGTAATTATCTACCTAATGTTATTTCACTTTGATTTTGATATCTGATCATGATGATCAGATGATTAGCAACTGTTGTAGATGATGATGCATGTATTTTATTGTGAATGACTAACTAATGCACAGCCCCGCATATGGATGACTGTAACCGACATGAGAAATAAAAAAACAAGGAGGCAATGTACGACGAGAGACTTTTGATCATTCACACACAGTTGCAAGGTAGCATTACCCAGATAACTGGGTAAGGGACATACGTATTTGAGTAACAGTCCTGTATTTGAGGGATAGTTTTGTTACGCAAATGCAGGATTCGGTGAAATGAAAATGGATATGACGTTAGGTCTAGTTGTAAAATAACTGATTGAAGACTATATCATTTTGTGTAATAGTATGAACTGTCAAATTCTGTCATCTCATTTTGTCATAAAGTGACAATTTACATATATGTAGGTGCTCTCCATAGCAGGGGTCGAAATAACCGCAAGCCCGTCGGCCCAGGGCTATTAAATTAATTTATTGAAGGGCAGATTGGTTATTTTGTGAGCTGGTCCGTCGGGCTTGTTGATATTTTAACCTAAACACTGCCCTAACAAATTCAAAAATAAACCTTAACTAACTTAACCTATCATTAAGAGACGCTTCATTCATTTGTTCGCTCTCCACATAGGACTAAACAGAGCCAATTAAAATTTAGAAGGGCTAGTAGATGTTCTCATGGACAAGCCCTTTGGTCCAGCTAAAATAAATTCTTATTTCTACCCCTACCATAGTAATTATAAGCAATAGAGGTGCATGATTTTGTTTTTGAATTTTACATACATCTATATAACGAAATTTGTTTTCATTTGAGTGATAATGTGGAAAGTTGTGTTACTGATTTTGCCATGTAAAAATTATGATGCCCTTTTTTGATAAAAATGCTTAAAACAACTTTATCCATTTTCATTTCACAGCTAGAATCCTGTATATATTTGCTTAACAAAATTATCCCGCAAATACATGTAGGACAGCTGTTACAAACTCAAATGCAGGACTATATATATCCTGCATATACGTGACTGTCCCCAACCTGATTACCGTATGTAATGTCTAAAAATGTTGATATTGTTTCTCAATATTAATTAAGCAGTCGAGTAGACAATATTAATTATTGGATTACCCAAATATGTGATGTAGAAACATGCATCTTGAAACTTTAACTTGTACAACAGGAGTTTTATATATATATAAAAATACCTGTATATACTATATAACAAATTTCATTATCAAAATGTTTGTAAAATTCAATATATAGTAGTGGTGTAACGTTAGGTCGACTTATCGATGTATTGCAATAGTTTTGCCCGCGATAGCAATAGGTCGATAGTATAATTTAAAGTCGATAACTATCGCGATATTAAATTTAACTATCGATTGTTTACAATAGTTTTTCCTCACAGCAAAAATTACACTTAAAACAAGAATTTCCACCGAATCTGCCGAAATGTCTGCGTAGTGTTTACACATAAAAGCGTCTTTTTGAGATTTTGATCGTGGGAAGCACTAAATACAAGAACAACACAATTCAAACACAATGAAAAAATATTGTTGCATTTTCACAAGCGTACAGATTATTTATTAGCATTTGAATATAAGCGTTTTGATATATTATTGATATTTAACTTATTCATAATATTTAATGCATTTTGACTATTTTTCGATCAAATTTCATGGTTCGTTTTTCAATGAATTTTCCATAAATTCTGTGATAAGTGCCCTTTCATATGTGAATGGACGATTAATATACAGTGTAATAAAACTTTGGCGTCAATATCAAGTTCTGCTGACGATAAAAATGCAGGTAACATAAATATCTCTTGAAAAAGGCCACGGAAAATTATACTTTGAATTATTATGAAATCTGCAAATTTAACTATCGTGATAGTATCGCAATAGTCTCTAGACTATCGTGATAATTACTATTGCAATAGTAATTTTACTATTGCAATACTATCGTGATAGCCTTTTTGGCCACAATAGTCACCTCTAATATATAGTATATACGGGTCTTTTTTTATATATTTATACTACATATTATTGACAGAACATCATATTCCTGTGCTTGTACTGATTAAAAAAAGGGGGTCACAATTTTCAGATTAATGCCTTAATGTTCTTGTACAATCTGATGATGACAAAGTATCTGAAAATCATGACACCTTTTTTTTTTTTTTTGTAAAAATGTTTAAAACAATGTCAGACATATGCATGTTCGATTCACATATGATTCTACATTTGAGAAAGTCTTTTTTTTAACTTTCGAAAATAAATTTGCAAAATTTTTGAAAATTCGGTATACAGATTCTCAATAAAATTAATTTGCAAAGAAAACCTTTTTTTTTAATTTCTTTCATCCTGATAAAAAGCATCAGTGATGATTTTTTTGTCTCATTACTGTATATTCATAAATTACGTTTATATGTAAGTTTGTGCAATTCCTTTAAATTTGTGGCATGATAGTAAATTAAAAGGAATTGGCAAGGACTTGTCTCACATATAAATGCTTGATATTGGAGATTTATATAATCATTATGATGTATTTAATGTTTTGTATTCATGTCCAATTATTCAGATATTGTACATATAATTTTTCTGTTATTATTGTGTTTCTATCATGATTTTTTTTATATTTTGAAAACCAATACAGGTCAACCATGCATGCTAAAGACTGGAACAAAAGCTGGAGCTACACAAGGAATGAGCTTTTACGTATGTAGTCGAACAGACTCATGTGGTTTTGCCGAGAAGACAAAGTAAGTGCCAGATAGCATCTATGATGTACATGTAGGCTCTTCTTTCTAATTTAATTGATACTTCATAGTTTGAGTTATGTTTTAAGATTTGTATATTCAATATGATATATGTTTTTATTACTTAAAGATAAAAGAATGGTTGCTTTCATTTCTAAATGTAGACAGTCTCATAGATATTTGATTATTAGATACAATGTTAATGATCAACTGATCAACAATACCAGTACTAGTGAAGACATCAAGTTATACAGTGTATCAGTTGGCAGGTCTAGTTTGTATTGTTCATGTTCTGCAAAGTTTGGTTTACAATTATTTCTGTATATTAAGTTAAAGATATACCTGGTAACACAAAGATATACCTGGTAACACAAAGATATACCTGGTAACACAAAGATATACCCGGTAACACAAAGATATACACAGTAACACAAAGATATACCTGGTAACACAAAGATATACCTGGTAACACAAAGATATACCCGGTAACACAAAGATATACCCGGTAACACAAAGATATACCTGGTAACACAAAGATATACCTGGTAACACAAAGATATACCTGGTAACACAAAGATATACCTGGTAACACAAAGATATACCTGGTAACACAAAGATATACCTGGTAACACAAAGATATACCCGGTAACACAAAGATATACCTGGTAACACAAAGATATACCTGGTAACACAAAGATATACCTGGTAACACAAAGATATACCCGGTAACACAAAGATATACCTGGTAACACAAAGATATACCCGGTAACACAAAGATATACCTGGTAACACAAAGATATACCTGGTAACACAAAGATATACCCGGTAACACAAAGATATACCTGGTAACACAAAGATATACCTGGTAACACAAAGATATACCCGGTAACACAAAGATATACCTGGTAACACAAAGATATACCTGGTAACACAAAGATATACCTGGTAACACAAAGATATACCCGGTAACACAAAGATATACCTGGTAACACAAAGATATAGATTATACCCGGTAACACAAAGATATACCTGGTAACACAAAGATATACCCGGTAACACAAAGATATACCTGGTAACACAAAGATATACCCGGTAACACAAAGATATACCCGGTAACACAAAGATATACCCGGTAACACAAAGATATACCGTAACACAAAGATATACCCGTAACACAAAGATATACCCGTAAAACAAAGATATACCCGGTAACACAAAGATATACCTGGTAACACAAAGATATACCCGGTAACACAAAGATATACCTGGTAACACAAAGATATACCTGGTAACACAAAGATATACCCGGTAACACAAAGATATACCCGGTAACACAAAGATATACCTGGTAACACAAAGATATACCCGGTAACACAAAGATATACCCGGTAACACAAAGATATACCTGGTAACACAAAGATATACCCGGTAACACAAAGATATACCTGGTAACACAAAGATATACCCGGTAACACAAAGATATACCCGGTAACACAAAGATATACCCGGTAACACAAAGATATACCCGTAACACAAAGATATACCCGGTAACACAAAGATATACCCGGTAACACAAAGATATACCCGGTAACACAAAGATATACCTGGTAACACAAAGATATACCCGGTAACACAAAGATATACCCGGTAACACAAAGATATACCCGGTAACACAAAGATATACCTGGTAACACAAAGATATACCCAGTAACACAAAGATATACCCTGTAAAACAAAGATATACCTGGTAACACAAAGATATACCCAGTAACACAAAGATATACCCTGTAACACAAAGATATACCTGGTAACACAAAGATATACCTGGTAACACAAAGATATACCCAGTAACACAAAGATATACCCTGTAAAACAAAGATATACCCAGTAACACAAAGATATACCCAGTAACACAAAGATATACCTGGTAACACAAAGATATACCCAGTAACACAAAGATATACCCTGTAAAACAAAGATATACCCTGTAAAACAAAGATATACCCAGTAACACAAAGATATACCCAGTAACACAAAGATATACCTGGTAACACAAAGATATACCTGGTAACACAAAGATATACCCAGTAACACAAAGATATACCCTGTAAAACAAAGATATACCTGGTAACACAAAGATATACCCAGTAACACAAAGATATACCCTGTAAAACAAAGATATACCTGGTAACACAAAGATATACCCTGTAAAACAAAGATATACCTGGTAACACAAAGATATACCTGGTAACACAAAGAATATACCCTGGTAACACAAAGATATACCCAGTAACACAAAGATATACCGTAACAAAGATATACCGGTAACACAAAGATATACCGGTAACACAAAGATATACCGTAACACAAAGATATACCCGTAAACACAAAGATATACCTGGTAAAGATATACGTACACAAAGATATACCCTGTAAACAAAGTAAACACAAAGATATACCGGTAACACAAAGATATACCCGGTAACACAAAGATATACCCGGTAACACAAAGATATACCCGGTAACACAAAGATATACCCGGTAACACAAAGATATACCTGGTAACACAAAGATATACCCGGTAACACAAAGATATACCCGGTAACACAAAGATATACCTGGTAACACAAAGATATACCTGGTAACATTTCAGTCCGTACCTTCCCAAGATTGTCCCAAACCATCCAGGGAATACACTTGAACTCCAGTCATTATCCTATAGCAAGATGTCTAGTGAGCACAGGTAAGGTTACTAAGTCATACACTGAAACTCCAGTCGTTATCCTATAGCAAGATGTCTAGTGAGCATAGGTAAGTTTACTTAGTCATACATTATTTACACTGGAGCTCCAGTCGTTATATCCTATAGCTTGATGTCTAGTGAGGACAGGTAAGTTTACTTAATCATACATTAATTTATTTACACTGGAGCTCCAGTCGTTATCCTATAGCTTGATGTCTAGTGAGGACAGGTAAGTTTACTTAATCATACATTAATTTATTTACACTGGAGCTCCAGTCGTTATCCTATAGCTTGATGTCTAGTGAGGACAGGTAAGTTTACTTAATCATACATTAATTTATTTACACTGGAGCTCCGGGTCGTTATCCTATAGCTTGATGTCTAGTGAGGACAGGTAAGTTTACTTAATCATACATTAATTTATTTACACTGGAGCTCCAGTCGTTATCCTATAGCTTGATGTCTAGTGAGGACAGGTAAGTTTACTTAATCATACATTAATTTATTTACACTGGAGCTCCAGTCGTTATCCTATAGCTTGATGTCTAGTGAGGACAGGTAAGTTTACTTAATCATACATTAATTTATTTACACTGGAGCTCCAGTCGTTATCCTATAGCTTGATGTCTAGTGAGGACAGGTAAGTTTACTTAATCATACATTAATTTATTTACACTGGAGCTCCGGTCGTTATCCTATAGCTTGATGTCTAGTGAGGACAGGTAAGTTTACTTAATCATACATTAATTTATTTACACTGGAGCTCCGGTCGTTATCCTATAGCTTGATGTCTAGTGAGGACAGGTAAGTTTACTTAATCATACATTAATTTATTTACACTGGAGCTCCGGTCGTTATCCTATAGCTTGATGTCTAGTGAGGACAGGTAAGTTTACTAAGTCATACATTATTTACACTGGAGCTCCAGTCTTTATCCTATAGCTTGATGTCTAGTGAGGACAGGTAAGTTTACTTAGTCATACATTATTTATACTGGAGCTCCAGTCGTTATATCCTATAGCTTGATGTCTAGTGAGCACAGGTAAGTTTACTTAGTCATACATTATTTACACTGGAGCTCCAGTCGTTATATCCTATAGCTTGATGTCTAGTGAGCACAGGTAAGTTTACTAAGTCAATTGTTTCCCTTTTCTCCCATATTGACATGGATATTAACTATCCTGTGGTTTCTATAGGGAAAAGAAATATGTGATTTTAACAATTCCAAATACAGTCTGTGACACCAATCATTTAATGTTTTATAGAGAGATTAGATATTGATTATCAGTACTTGTAGAGTGAACATGTAATAAAAAAATGGTTGCATGCAAGTCACACATTTTAGTTTAATATGTAGCATATTTTCAGGAGATATTTCCGTTGTCGTGGACGACCAGAGACTCAGACTTGGTGTGGCTATTTTTCTTCAAAGGTAAATTTAGTGTCTGTGAATCGAAATATCATATTCTTTTTAATTGTCTTATATCATTATATAAAGTAAAAAATGAATAATGGATCTTAATTGATACATACAAAAAAGTTACAATACATATATGATCATGTATTTGTGATTTTAACATGAAATCAATGAAGTCATGAAATGTGCACTTCCAGTTAGGAGAATTATTATTACCCTGTAATCAATTTTATTTCTAGTTTAATGTTTTATGAACAATTTAATGTACATGCTACACTTACAATCATAGGTAATAATTCAGTTTTATTTATTTTGATTTTTAAAATAATAATAACATTATTGCATTTCATATTGTCATTTTTTTTTCTTCAATCAGAACAATCCTTCAAAATTTCCAGAGAAAAGTCCACAAGGAAAACAAAATCAAAACCAAGAGAAGAATGAAAGAAAATCAAGTGACAATGGTTGCATAGCTACCTCAGACGAAATCACAAGCAAAATGGAAAACCTTGATCTCCATATTGGTCAGAAAGAACAGGAAGACAGAAACAAAGCAACCAACAAACTGAAACTAAAGAAAGACATCAAATCTTCTTCAGGACCATCTGGAGAAGTAAGCTTTGCAGCATTATCTGAACAAAACAGACAAGAGAACCCCAAAAAACATTCGTCTATGAGGGACGACAGTGGTTATAGTGGTGAGAAGAAATCTACTTTGAACCACCTGAAGATGGGAGGACGCCGGGAGTCTGCTGCAGCCTGTATAGATCTCACTAGTGATAGTGACAGTGTGTCTGGTGACGACAGTGACAGCGGACACGAAGATGAAGGAGGCGCTGATTCAGATCTATTTACTGACCATAATGCAGGTGATAGTATTCCAAATGTACATTATAGAGCAATGTCATCACCAAACTCTAATAATACTCCAAGTTCTCAACCAAACACAAGCATTGATAAACCACATGTCCGAAGTCCTCAGGATTCACACAGTGCTAATGTATCAGAAACTAAACAGAATTCTAAAGGTATTCCATCTAACCACAAAACAGCAGAAATAATAGCGCAAACAAATACCACGTCTCAGTCTGTTGGTGAGCGTCCATTACAGTTACAGAATAAACCTGCCAACCATGTACAGTCCCAAGACAATGTTACTCAACCTCCTAAGCTACCTGGGAATGTGACAGTTCCATTACAAACAAACCCAGTGATGCCATCTGTGCAGCCAAAGGTCAAAGTTCCTGAACCTATTGTCATACAGACATCTCAACATTCATCAGATTTTCAGACAGCCAATCAGTTAAGTCTGAAGCAAGATATTGAGACAAGAGATGCCCTGTTGAAACAGCTACAAAAACAGAAGGTAATATTGATACACATTCAGTAAAAATGTTTAGAATATTTCTTTACAAAATGGGATGTCAAAAGAATTTTACTTTACTTGTAACAATGTAAAGCATGGATGCAAATGTGAATCTATTGCATCCAAATAAAATGGATAACACATACATGTAACATGCAAATGCCAATCTGAAATTCAGATAGTCATACTGTTTGAGTGGGTTTATTATTAAAAATTAACTACCCTTGTACTTGTTTTTAGCAAACTGAAGACTTGTCAATTTGCTATTGATATATATGTGTATGCAACTGATAAATACATATGCATACATCACATAACAGATGACTTGTACATATGTTTGATATTTGTTAATTATGAAGTACATGCATAGATTTTCTTCTTCCTTGTGACTAAGCTAAATATTCATTTGCTGTAAAATGGTTTGGTATTTATTTTTCAATATGTTCTTGAACACATGGCATTAGTACTCTTTTCTTATAAGCTACCATACTTTGTTGTTTTTTATAGCAAATTATAGCGACAGTAAAAATGTCCAACCTCCCAGACCGCGGTAAAAAGCTGATGGAGGAAGTACAAAAACTACAGAGTTCTATTTCATTTTACAACAAAAAAATCTCTGACCATGCCAGTAAGAAAATCACAGGTAAATGATACCGATAATATTGTCTAGATATATCAGTTTTTAGTTAAGCTGTCATTGTTACAAATGATATCATGTAGTGACGATTCTCATCTTCCAATATGATATTGATTTCTATTTTCTGAAATTGTTACAATGACTGAAATTGTACTCAAGACCTGCCTATGACCAAGTGACATTTTAATTCCAAATGCCAACCAATTATGTATTATTTCTTACAGTATACCAATTGTATATATTTTGTAAGGTTCCTGATCATGTAAACTCCTAAGATTTTTCCACAATTACCACGAATTATATATGAAATACTCAGCAAGAGTTTCCAAGTGACATACATTGTTATCATTCATAAGTCTATTATCTAATACACAAAACCACCTTTCTGCATTTCGTCTTTTTCTCAACAACACCATTGTTTCGATATATATCGATACATCAGGGTAGTTTCCTTTTGATATATCCATACTTAAAATTCATATCAATGACAGCTCTCAATTTTAGATTACCGGTACCTCTCTTGTAAATATTCTCTTGGAAAATGCCAATGGGGATTGGAAAAAAAATTCACAGCATTTGGGAGGGTACAGGAACATAACTTTATTGCATAGGAATAATAATAATTAAGAACAGTACAGTATTATCTATTATGGATCGAAGGAATATTGATACATGCATGTGAATGAAAATTACTTCATGAGTTAAAAATGTTTAATATTGTCATATGGGTGATTGATAAGAAAGTTATTGCTCTCAATGTCCATTCCAATTCACCCTAGTCTTAGAACTGTGTAAGTGTATTCTATAAATATATAGTTTTTGTTTCAGCTACAGGAAATCAACCACAAATCAAAGTGATAAAAATACCCTCACAACAAGGCAGTTCACAGAATACAACAGGGCAGCCCCTGCAACTTCCTCCAGGTAAAGATAGTTCTGATAAGCCTTAAAATTGTAGATACTACATAAGGATTTCATAGCTTTAACTTAGGACCATACCATTTGATAATGATGAAGTTATGCCTTATTACTTTTTCTAGATATAATTATAGTAGATGATATAATTGATGCCAAAATCCAACCACAATCTTAACTTAGGTTTTTGATAGCAAATTTTCAGTTGCCAAATATAAACTTAGGTTTTTGATAGCAAATTTTCAGTTGCCAAATATAAAGTTTCCGTTTTCATGGCCAAATCGAACAAACTTGTCTTTACAACTGTGAATAGTTTACAATATTACTGTAACCTTCTGGTTTCTATTGACAGACTAGCCATACACACATGACACTATAAAGTTGGAGCAGTAAATCTATAAGATTATGGCTAAATCTTATTTCAATCATTGTTATATTTCATGTAGGTGTTAAGGTGATCAAACTGCCTTCCCAGGCGGCTGGCCACACCTCACACAACCCAGATGGACTCCGTCAGACGAGTATCCTACCACACACTGCCCAACTACCTCCTCACATCCTTCAACAGCTGTATGCTGGTAACTATGTCACTACAGTGTTACTTCCCTTACAAACATGGGCATAATACCATGTGAAATACAGTTACTCATCTTACAGTAATTTGTTGTTTGGGTTTGACTCATAGCTTACCTGACAAACTGCATTAGTTTTCACTGAGTACTTTGGATTCATTTCACAATAGGGCCTCATGTAGACTTCTATCAAAATCCGCCATATAGCAATCAATCGCACTATTTCACAATATAGTTTGTAATAAATGAGTTTATGTTTTTATTGTATCTGTTCTATAGTAAGTATAAAATATACATGTAGTTTCTACAAAATAAGTGTTGTAATCAATTCAGTCTGCTCTGTGTTGATGGGAATCATTGGATCAAAATGTCTTGCATTGCTTTTAAATTGTGTATTGGTGTTTCATGTAAAATGTAGTAAATGACATACTTTACCTCCTAGCCAACCCTCAGGCCATGCAGCTTTATGGGGGGAGGATGACGGCAGCACGTTTGCGGGAGGTCGGGAGTATTACAAAGGAGGCCATAGAGAAACTACACAAGTAAGTCACCACCAAATTGCATGGTGTTTAGAGAAAAGAATGTAATACATGTTTATATCATAAACAGAGTCATCATCTTTCATTGTTTGCATACTTCTCAATCTGCAAAGTCACACCTTGTTAATGGAGCAAAGATATATTGTTAAATATGTATTGTAGGCATCTACCAATATATCTGAATACAACAAATAAAGTTACGTAGTGTTTATACACAGCTGATGATTTGGATAGGTTATGTGTTGATACATTGCTGAAGGCAAGGAAAGACAGATGAAAACGAAATTTCATCAAGACATCTTGAGACTTTGGTGGTAGACTTAACCCAAGGCTTTTGTTTTCAGACAGCTGGAAACTTGTCCAGGGGAGGAGATCGAGTTGCCTGATCCCAAGGGACTTAATGTTCCACTGATGACTCACCAACGCCGGGCGCTGGCCTGGCTGACGTGGAGGGAGAAACAACAACCACAGGGCGGAATACTTGGTATAAAAAACCTGAATCACATTAATATGTACCTGCATGAACTTATTCTAATACATCCACTCAAACCCTGGACCTCATTAATATTAAATTTAGTAACCACTGGTATCAGTGTCTGGCCATTAATAGCCTATATAAATGAAGTGCCTACTAAACAAAACTTAAGTACTAAGTTCTGGATTAAGGAGGTTTAATAGTATTTTATCTCACATATCAGTCAAAGAGAGGCAACCTGAGTAAAATCTACATAAATCATAGAGGAAGTGATGTTAAAGGTAGGTTTTCGCCCAATGAAATATAAAGACTACGAAATTGAAATTTATCCTATACATAGATATAATCTTCAGATCATTTTCAATGCATACAGCGAACAATATGGGTGGTCAGTTGCCTAGCTTGACCAGGAAAATACTCCTCTAAAAATAGAGCAAAGTCAAGCTTTACATAGAACATGACAAATTTTTTCCAAAACGAGGCCGCAGCAACAAACGGAAGCGTGCAACAAAATGTCAGATAGAAGTGACAGTCTTGCCACGGCATGTTTAGTTAAAGAACAACAACAACAAATCGAAGTGCAAGAGACTGTTTATACATATCATATAATCTAAAACACTTCATGTTACTTACATACGCTCGCTAACTTTGTACACCAAATATACATGTAGTTAGTCTGCGGCTGTTTGTGCGCTGGCATATGTGTTGAAATTTAACTCGCCACGTGCAATGCCGTTACACGAGTCCCAACAGATCCCGGCAAGTTCCGCTTGAGATGTGGCTTCTGTTTCTTCTATTGCTACATGCCATCTCTGAATTTATTCCCTATAGATACCCTAGGGTGCTACCGAATCCATTATAATTTTCTCCACTTTGTTGCCGATTCAGATATATTTTTTTCATCTCACACACTTTCGTTCAGCCATTTTGTTTACTTTTAGTGCATGACAATGCACATGCGCCAAACTTCGACGACACAATTCATCGCAGCTTCATTTGCATATTATTTTGTCTGACGGACACCGTAATAAATCAAGGATTTCCTTCAATTTTGTATTCAAGACACATTTATTCAATCTCAAACACATAAAGAAATTAAAATTGAGATATTGTAATATGTCTTTTCATCTTTTCTTCCGCTTATTGCATTTCACAAAAAAAATATTTATTTGGTTGGGCGAAACCTACCTTTAAGTGAAGAAGCAACTACAATATAAATGAATTGCAGTTATTTTATATACAACTTAACCCTTTGATAACTTAAATAATATTGATTAAATCTAGTATGTACCCTATATTTACATTAGGCAATTTTAGATGTATGCAATCTTTATGCATACACAAAGAAAATTATATTGTAACTTGTCAAGACAGGTCTCTCCTTCTAATCTATTACAGTGAATGTTCATATAATGTATGGCAGTGTTAATTACTGTACGTGTATTGAAAGTTATGTCTCAGGAATAGACAAATTAAACTGTGTATCTGGATCCTACGTATATATACTATGTTGATCTGTATTTGTTGTACAGCTGATGATATGGGACTTGGCAAGACGCTGACTATGATCTCACTGATAGCCAAACAGAGGGAACTACGCAGAGAAACAGAACAAGCTGAAGAAAGCGATGAGGATGGATGGAAAAGCAAAGACAAGGAAATGAAAAAGTGTAAGTAATTGTGTAAGGTTCACCATCATTTTGACTGAATAAAAAACATGCATGCCTGAATATTTAAGTTATAAAAATGATTTTTGTAATGTACATATATTTTATCTTGAATAAAATGTCTTTGTTGTAAAGGTTTATCTACCGTATACCATGAAACGGTATAGAGTTTTCAAAGTAATTTGTAGGAAGAGATTTTCATGCTTTTTATATGAGACAGGAGTTTGAATAACATGTAAAACAAAGTTTGATGCACAAAATGACAATTATTTCTACACAACAAATGTTTCATGTTTTACAGTATTTCTATATGATGCATATATTTGCTATTACAGTCGGTAAGAACCTGGTGAAGTCCAAAGCCAGCTTGGTGGTATGTCCAGCCTCTCTGATACATCAATGGCACAAAGAAATAGAGCGGCGGTGTCGAGCCAGTCTCCTGTCTGTTCTTCTGTACCACGGTCCCAATAGGGAACAGAATATCAAAAAGTTAGTCTCTCATAGAATAGAACTGATTTACTTATTCTGGCCATAGCTACAATATTTACTACATGTTCTGAAATGTGAATTCTATTGCTAACAGAGATGAATCACAATAAAATGCTATACAGTACTAGTTCCAGCTACAGACTACTAGCTAGGACAGCCGTAAACATATGTAGTTAACCTCATTAACTTGAATTGAACTTGTTAAACTGCAAGAACCATTTGCTATGGCCTCCTTGACTTCAAAATAACAAGGTTTGACTTCATGTGTACTTTATAAGGAAATATTGGCGATCAGCCATGATCAGATCCTAGAGCCAATTCTTACAGTCTGTCTTTGAATATGACAAAACAGAAATCTTCTTGTATCGAAAAGGAAAACGGTTTACAAACTAAAGATATTTTAATGTATGATGCTTACATATATGGCAGAACATTTAAAATTGCAGCTGCTTAGATAATATGTCAAATAGACAACAATTATATAAGTCAAAACTATGATATAGATAATACTATGAGTTGAATGGTTATTTTGACTTGAACAGACTTGCTGAACATGACGTGGTTATCACTACCTATAACATTGTGGCAAAGGAAGTTGGATCATCAAAAACAAATGCTGAAGAACCGGTGAAGGATGATGAGGAAGCTGAAAGTCCAGAATCTGAGGTTAGATCATACCAGAATATGTGTCTTCAATTCTTCTCCTGTTATAATAGCCTTAACCAAATATGTCCAAAAAAAATTCCAATTTGATAACTATGGATGTAACATTACGTGGCAGATTTCAGGTTTCACGTTGTTTCTTACACACCTTTAATTACCTATGTGAAAACACAGACAAAGCAAGAAAATTTACATAAAAAGGTTTTGTGTTAGACTTTTTAAAATCTTGCCTTTTTGTTCAACTTGTTTCACCTTGTACAATTATGTGAAAAACCACCAAGCGACATCTTTTTGCCTTGTGAAGTTGCTGGTTGTGTAATTTGACAAGGTGAAATGGTGAGAGCCAAAAAAGTTGTATGAAAAGATGAGATTTTTAGAAGTCTAAAATGGCGCCTCAAGCTCCTCATGTTGATTTTCTCCCCTTTACATATTTTTGCATCAATAATTAAAGATGCTTAAAGAAACAAAGCAAAATGCCACCATGCATTACATAGCACAATGTTATTTTTTTTTGTTAGCTATTAACTTTCTTGAATTTCATTTTGAAAAAAAAATATTGAGGATCTTTCACAGAATCAAAACTGAATTCATATTAATCATATAAGCATGATTAATATTTGTTTGAAATGATTATCTTTTGCAAATACTTTGATAATCAACTTTGAGAAAAAAAGAAATATAATGTTGGTCTCTCTTTTAGTAATTGAAAGCTTTTTTTCTACAGGGATCAGATTCTGTGCTACAGTGTAACATGTTGAGAATTGTATGGGACAGAATTATTTTGGATGAGGCCCATAATATCAAAAATCATAAGAGTCTAACCGCTATGGCAGTTTGTCGACTGAGATCTACTCACAGATGGGCTATCACGGGTACCCCTATACAGAACCAGCTACTCGACATGTACTCCCTACTAAGGTATGGTAGTCCACAACATTATCAATTTAATGATATGAGATTTAATTTGAAAAAGAAAACTTTCATTTTTTTTTATTGCAACAATATTTTTCATGGTCCATAATCTTTATGTTGTAGGTTTTTGAGATGCTCTCCGTTTGATGAGTATAAAGTCTGGAAGCGTCAAGTTGATACTGGCAAATGTAAGATACATAGATAGGAATTTGTCTTTACTTTGTATTTGATCAAAGTAACATTGAGGCAAACATTGATGGTACAGTGTATTGGCATCAAGCATGTCTTGCTTGCTATGAAATCTTAGAATTATTGGTAATGGGTAGATTTCCCGCTGGTCAAGGTCATGTAATTCTTGTTGAACAATATTTATGTTAAATAATTTTGGCAAATATTTTGTATAATATTTTGTATAATATGTTTTGTGAATAATCACATAAAGCTGCTGTATTGGAAATTTGTGAAATGAATTTCATTAATGTTCAGTAATTGAGAATTTTACTTTCAGCATCTGGACAAAATCGACTGAACATTTTAGTGAAATCTTTACTGTTACGAAGAACAAAAACACAGACAGACAAGGCTGGCAAACCTTTGGTAAGGGTATACTAGTAAACACTAACATTTCTGACAAAACAATAACAAGTGAAGGAAAAATGTTACCATTGAAATATAAAGGTATATTTAAGATCTTGCAATATCTTGTATAATGTATATATTAAAGATACAGTAGCAGGTCAGAATTTACCAGGTACCATTAAAAAGGGTACTATTTACTAAGTATGAATTGTTAACTAGATGTATATGTTTATTGCCCTTCCTTTCCCAGGTTGCCATGACTACCAAATCCAGCCAGGTGTGGGAATTAGAATTATCAGAGAGTGAAAGAACTGTTTACGACAAAGTCTTCTCTCAGTCTAGGTGAGTGTTGGCTTGAAAGCATGGTGGATTTACAATTCAATATTAATGGACCGTCTGTTGAACTTCTTTGAAACTGAATGATATTCTTTTTTTTTAGTTAATTTCTATCAATTTGGAGTTCTTTGCTTATGTTTAATGCTGATATAATGTTAGACATCATTACCATTTGTAATATTACAATAAATGGAAAATAAGGTGCATCAGGTAGTCAGTGTAAAGTCGCTTTCGGTGGTTCTATATCTTGACATTGATTAAACCACCAGAAAGAGACTTTTAATCCTTATATTTACAGTCTGAACTATTTATTCATTAGCTCAAAAATTTACCCTTATTAGTGTTTATATAGGTGGCGAAATTCCCACCAATTTATCAATGAACATACCAATAAAATGTGTTCCGTCTGATGAAGCATATGTCCTGGTATGAACTCTAAATCATTTTATATTATCTGTTGATAAAAACACCATTGTGTAAAGCAGTTTGGTTTTAATCCTTTGCTTCGTATATTTCACACGCATTACACAATTTATAACGAGGCAAGGATATTTAACGTAGTTTGTGACGTGGTGTCCGAATTCAAACCGCCAGAGTCAAGGATATGTGTTACAAACAGAGAGTTTTTTCTTCAATTTTGTGATCACTTGAGTTCTACTTAATCAGTTCACGTTTTGAAAATTCTTTGAATACACGGTGATGTTTACATCGTTTAATGTCATTATTTTCCGGATTTTGGAGATTTTCAAATGTATCGAACGTCGTTTCGAGTAATCATGTACAAAACACAGGTAGGCCACTACTGGGAAACGTTTACTGTACCGCTCTCAAAAATGTTAACTATATTCATATTGTTCTTTCAACACTCAATAAATAGTTAGAGGTATCTATTACAAGTAATGTAAAGCGACAATTGTAAGATTCCGTTTCATTGATTATTCGAAACACCCAAAAACGTAAACTCTCGCCGAATCACAGTAGATTCTAGATAAACGTACAGGACTTGTCTGTCCGTCCGAGGTGAACAAAAATTGCTTTGTTGTGCTAGGTCGTTTTTGGTTAAACTTATCCACACTCAAATACTGATAGTTGATCTGTCTAAGCGATTACTAGATCCTCAAAGACTGCGTAACTCACTCCCCAATAACACATAAAAAAACACCAATAGAATGACAGATCCCTAGTCTACATAGAGTGGTAGAGAACAACACAGATATCACTAGAATGTTAGAGCACGCTCGAACAACATACGATTCTTAGAAACATGCGACGTCATCTGCAGTCTAACTGTTACTCTTGTACAACTTGGATTCATAACGCACAGAGAGCATGGTACAATCACAATGTTTCTTAGGTTTAAATACGACATGCACAGTCCAGTACAGCTAAGGCTGAGAACTAGATGTATCTTTATCTTCTACATTGTGACTGTGCGCAGATGTACATGTATCATCCGAACGTACGTTGACGCCGTTACCATGCAATAACACACTAGGTGTAATTGTTTGCATCCGCATCTCGCTGCCACTCGATATTCGTCGCGTAGACATACTCCCAGTATCGAGAAATGCTAGCTTTGTTGGTTTGTTTTTTTTTAGGGTTTATCCCTCGGCACGTTACAATATATAAACAAAATTACATGAACAATGACCGTGAGAATTACCTGTTATGTTCAACATGACCTGTTAGGCACGGTACTTTGTCGTAGATGATGCACAATTTTACAAATGTTTAACAAAATAAACATTAACAGAACTGATGCAATTTTATCTCATGCATAGGTGTTAGAATCCACAAATATTACAAATGTGGTTTTATAGGTTAACATGCTTACTATGTTAATGTTCAGTTGATTTATACAGGTCTGTGCTGAAGGAATACCTGAGAAGACAGGACGAGAAGGAAGGCATCACTAAGGAGAATGTCAATCCGTTTAAAGATCGTGAGGACGAAGGTCGAGGCAATGGGGCTACCTCACACCAGAACAGGAAGGTTGGAGCTCAGCAGATTCTTGTGTTGTTACTGCGACTAAGACAATGCTGTAGTCACCTCAGTCTGATGAGGGATGTAAGTGGAGTTCAATTTAATAAAGCTTTTAATTTTACAATCACGTTTACTATTTCATGTTGAAAATAAAACTGTAGGTTGATGAATTTGTGTTTTACACATTGTCACGTCATGTCCTTCTAAATTAATATGTAATTTAATATATTAAGTTAAGAAGAAAAAGTGCAACATTTCAACAGTTGGCATTATCTTTGAGAAATAAATGACAAATTGATTGGTAGACAAATATATTGCATGTAAAATACACAGTAATAGAGATGAATAAAGATTTCTACATCCAATTCAAAAGAGTGCTATCTGATTAGCTTTAGAATGCTGGTAATTATTTTTGATCAACTTCTAGATACTTATAAACATAGTTAATGTACAGTGTACATATATTAAGCTGTAGAAACAATAATGTATCTTAGAAGTCTGTCCCTAATTTTGGTGGCTAATAAAAGTACTTGATATGTGGCTTCAGGCATTTGATGAGGAGACTGCAGAGTCTGAGGGACTGGAATTAGACATTGCTGAGCAGATGAGGGATTTAATGCTGGAAGAGCCAGGCAAACCAGAGGAGCCTCAACTAATAACAAAAGCTTCACCTGTGTTTGAACAGTCCTACTTGAGCACTAAGGTATGCCACTATCATCATTCCATCATCAGCATATTTTGTCTTTCTATATTTTATACTGAGTTATCTGGTCTTGAGCATAGTATGTTGTATATCATTTGTTTGTGTACAAAAATGATTTTTTTTTTTCTCCAAAAAATGTTACTGTTGCACTCATGCACACATAACAAAGTCATTGCAATTTACCAATCTATAAGAGTTTGTTGGATTTTTCTTATCAATACCATAATGACACATATGTATGATTTAATGAATCAAATTTATACATACACACATATTGGATACAAAAAAATTGTTCAGTTTATGTATTGTTTTATTTATTGTACAGTCAATACAAGTATATGATATACTGTTCATTTTGTAGATGAAATTCTTATTAGAGAAACTAAAAGAGATTAGAGGAAATAAACCAAGGCAGAAAAGGTAATTACTATTTATTTGTGTTTATTCTTTACCAGTCTATAAACAGTGCCATTTCGTATTTGATGTTATGTATAGGCCATTTCAGCTGATAAGCTGTTATAAACCTGGTGAACCCTTCAGATGTTTATTTGCCCCGTACAAATATTATATATAATCATGTCTTGTACAGTATATAATGTATATGGTGAAATGGTATGCTGTTGACAGTGTGATCGTTTCCCAGTGGACAAAGATGTTAGAAATAGTGGGTCTTCAGCTGGACAAACTCAACATCGAGTACAGCATCATCAAGGGTAACATTCCTCCTAAGAAACGTACTGAAGCTGTTGATGCGTTCAACTGTAGCAGCAGTGGCCCAGAGGTGATGCTGGTATCTCTCCGGGCGGGAGGAGTGGGTCTCAACCTTATTGGAGGGAATCATCTGTTCCTGTTAGACCAACATTGGTATGTTTGGGGGGTTAATTTTACATCTACTGTCTTCACAAATAAGGCAGTGCAATTCAATGCAAAGTTTTGTAGTAATGATTATGATTATTGATCCAAGCCAATTAGGCTATAAATTAAATTTGGTATAAATATTAATGGTAAATCATTTTTAGATGTGTGAATTGTGGCATATTTAGGTAGACTACATGTTATTGTCAGTAATTTCCAGAGACAATCTTGCTTTACAGGAACCCTTCACTAGAGGAACAAGCCTGTGACAGAATACATCGAGTCGGACAGAAGAAAGATGTCTTCATTCACAGGTCTGTGGTCTAACAAATATTCAAATTATACGTAAAAATGAGTGAGTCCAACACTAGTTCCTTTCAGTAAACTGATCAATATACAAAATGTACTCTCTACAACAAATTTAAAGTTGTCTGTCTGTCTGTCTGTAGGTACAACATTGTCCTCCAAACACCTAAACTACAGGACATATATGATAAAATTTGGTACACAGAACCCTGAAATAAAGGGGAGTTGTTGGATAAACTAAATAGGGTTCTGCATTAATGTCCCCTATTAATGGGGTTATTACTAAATTTGTCCAGTGGGGGGTAGTAGTCTGCCACATTGGTGACAGTTTTTGATTACTCAGACATATTCAAATATTGTTAAAAAAGGACACTCCTTTGCTTTCTTGTTCTAACATTGACAGGCAGAATATAATGTGTATTACAGAGTTTGAGAGCTACGTATAATTAGTGATGTCCTGTTTTACAGGTTTCTGTGCCGTGGCACAGTCGAGGAGAAGATTGTGCAGTTACAGAAACGAAAGCAGGCTATAGCTGATAATGTCTTGTCTGGGTAAGTACACTTCTTGATGCTCACCAATAAGTATCACTCCCCAGAAATAGCTGATAATGTCTTGTCTGGGTAAGTATACTTCTTGATGCTCAGCAATAAGTATCACTCCCCAGAAATAGCTGATAATGTCTTGTCTGGGTAAGTACACTTCTTGATGCTCAGCAATAAGTATCACTCCCCAGAAATAGCTGATAATGTCTTGTCTGGGTAAGTATACTTCTTGATGCTCACCAATAAGTATCACTCCCCAGAAATAGCTGATAATGTCTTGTCTGGGTAAGTATACTTCTTGATGCTCACCAATAAGTATCACTCCCCAGAAATAGCTGATAATGTCTTGTCTGGGTAAGTACACTTCTTGATGCTCAGCAATAAGTATCACTCCCCAGAAATAGCTGATAATGTCTTGTCTGGGTAAGTATACTTCTTGATGCTCACCAATAAGTATCACTCCCCAGAAATAGCTGATAATGTCTTGTCTGGGTAAGTACACTTCTTGATGCTCACCAATAAGTATCACTCCCCAGAAATAGCTGATAATGTCTTGTCTGGGTAAGTATACTTCTTGATGCTCAGCAATAAGTATCACTCCCCAGAAATAGCTGATAATGTCTTGTCTGGGTAAGTATACTTCTTGATGCTCAGCAATAAGTATCACTCCCCAGAAATAGCTGATAATGTCTTGTCTGGGTAAGTATACTTCTTGATGCTCAGCAATAAGTATCACTCCCCAGAAATAGCTGATAATGTCTTGTCTGGGTAAGTACACTTCTTGATGCTCAGCAATAAGTATCACTCCCCAGAAATAGCTGATAATGTCTTGTCTGGGTAAGTATACTTCTTGATGCTCAGCAATAAGTATCACTCCCCAGAAATAGCTGATAATGTCTTGTCTGGGTAAGTATACTTCTTGATGCTCAGCAATAAGTATCACTCCCCAGAAATAGCTGATAATGTCTTGTCTGGGTAAGTATACTTCTTGATGCTCACCAATAAGTATCACTCCCCAGAAATAGCTGATAATGTCTTGTCTGGGTAAGTATACTTCTTGATGCTCAGCAATAAGTATCACTCCCCAGAAATAGCTGATAATGTCTTGTCTGGGTAAGTATACTTCTTGATGCTCACCAATAAGTATCACTCCCCAGAAATAGCTGATAATGTCTTGTCTGGGTAAGTATACTTCTTGATGCTCACCAATAAGTATCACTCCCCAGAAATAGCTGATAATGTCTTGTCTGGGTAAGTATACTTCTTGATGCTCACCAATAAGTATCACTCCCCAGAAATAGCTGATAATGTCTTGTCTGGGTAAGTATACTTCTTGATGCTCACCAATAAGTATCACTCCCCAGAAATAGCTGATAATGTCTTGTCTGGGTAAGTACACTTCTTGATGCTCAGCAATAAGTATCACTCCCCAGAAATAGCTGATAATGTCTTGTCTGGGTAAGTACACTTCTTGATGCTCAGCAATAAGTATCACTCCCCAGAAATAGCTGATAATGTCTTGTCTGGGTAAGTATACTTCTTGATGCTCAGCAATAAGTATCACTCCCTAGAAATAGCTGATAATGTCTTGTCTGGGTAAGTATACTTCTTGATGCTCAGCAATAAGTATCACTCCCCAGAAATAGCTGATAATGTCTTGTCTGGGTAAGTACACTTCTTGATGCTCAGCAATAAGTATCACTCCCCAGAAATAGCTGATAATGTCTTGTCTGGGTAAGTATACTTCTTGATGCTCAGCAATAAGTATCACTCCCCAGAAATAGCTGATAATGTCTTGTCTGGGTAAGTATACTTCTTGATGCTCCAGCAATAAGTATCACTCCCCAGAAATAGCTGATAATGTCTTGTCTGGGTAAGTATACTTCTTGATGCTCAGCAATAAGTATCACTCCCCAGAAATAGCTGATAATGTCTTGTCTGGGTAAGTACACTTCTTGATGCTCAGCAATAAGTATCACTCCCCAGAAATAGCTGATAATGTCTTGTCTGGGTAAGTACACTTCTTGATGCTCAGCAATAAGTATCACTCCCCAGAAATAGCTGATAATGTCTTGTCTGGGTAAGTATACTTCTTGATGCTCAGCAATAAGTATCACTCCCCAGAAATATCTGATAATGTCTTGTCTGGGTAAGTATACTTCTTGATGCTCAGCAATAAGTATCACTCCCCAGAAATAGCTGATAATGTCTTGTCTGGGTAAGTATACTTCTTGATGCTCAGCAATAAGTATCACTCCCCAGAAATAGCTGATAATGTCTTGTCTGGGTAAGTATACTTCTTGATGCTCAGCAATAAGTATCACTCCCCAGAAATAGCTGATAATGTCTTGTCTGGGTAAGTATACTTCTTGATGCTCAGCAATAAGTATCACTCCCCAGAAATAGCTGATAATGTCTTGTCTGGGTAAGTATACTTCTTGATGCTCAGCAATAAGTATCACTCCCCAGAAATAGCTGATAATGTCTTGTCTGGGTAAGTATACTTCTTGATGCTCAGCAATAAGTATCACTCCCCAGAAATAGCTGATAATGTCTTGTCTGGGTAAGTATACTTCTTGATGCTCAGCAATAAGTATCACTCCCCAGAAATAGCTGATAATGTCTTGTCTGGGTAAGTATACTTCTTGATGCTCAGCAATAAGTATCACTCCCCAGAAATAGCTGATAATGTCTTGTCTGGGTAAGTATACTTCTTGATGCTCAGCAATAAGTATCACTCCCCAGAAATAGCTGATAATGTCTTGTCTGGGTAAGTATACTTCTTGATGCTCAGCAATAAGTATCACTCCCCAGAAATAGCTGATAATGTCTTGTCTGGGTAAGTATACTTCTTGATGCTCAGCAATAAGTATCACTCCCCAGAAATAGCTGATAATGTCTTGTCTGGGTAAGTATACTATTCTTGATGCTCAGCAATAAGTATCACTCCCCAGAAATAGCTGATAATGTCTTGTCTGGGTAAGTATACTTCTTGATGCTCAGCAATAAGTATCACTCCCCAGAAATAGCTGATAATGTCTTGTCTGGGTAAGTATACTTCTTGATGCTCAGCAATAAGTATCACTCCCCAGAAATAGCTGATAATGTCTTGTCTGGGTAAGTATACTTCTTGATGCTCAGCAATAAGTATCACTCCCCAGAAATAGCTGATAATGTCTTGTCTGGGTAAGTATACTTCTTGATGCTCAGCAATAAGTATCACTCCCCAGAAATAGCTGATAATGTCTTGTCTGGGTAAGTATACTTCTTGATGCTCAGCAATAAGTATCACTCCCCAGAAATAGCTGATAATGTCTTGTCTGGGTAAGTATACTTCTTGATGCTCAGCAATAAGTATCACTCCCCAGAAATAGCTGATAATGTCTTGTCTGGGTAAGTATACTTCTTGATGCTCAGCAATAAGTATCACTCCCCAGAAATAGCTGATAATGTCTTGTCTGGGTAAGTATACTTCTTGATGCTCAGCAATAAGTATCGCTCCCCAGAAATAGCTGATAATGTCTTGTCTGGGTAAGTACACTTCTTGATGCTCAGCAATAAGTATCACTCCCCAGAAATAGCTGATAATGTCTTGTCTGGGTAAGTACACTTCTTGATGCTCAGCAATAAGTATCACTCCCCAGAAATAGCTGATAATGTCTTGTCTGGGTAAGTATACTTCTTGATGCTTACCAATAAGTATCACTCCCTAGAGATAAAAAATAGAATTATGATACTGTAAATGTAGGTATTTTAGCCACAATCATATTTAAAGTGCATTGCTCTTCAGATATTTTGCACTAAAGTTTAATTGAGCTAAATTGTATTTTCTATATATATATCTCTTTACTATAGTAATGAAATGAGTATACAAATTCATCAATGGACTATTTCACTTTTTGCGGTCAAATTTCATTGCACCAAAAACAAGTACATTTACAGTACATGTATTACCAATTTTGGAAGTTCACCTTTATGTCAAATCCTAATCTAGTATGAGTTTGTTAGGCATAAAACTCTTATAGGATTCTTATTTCCTACTGGTAATAAAGCATGGAACAGATAACCAACATGTTTAGCAGTAAATATTGATATCTCAGCTCTACATGTATATGATGTGTATCACTATACATGCTCTAATAATTAAACTGCGCCACATCCACATCCCCTAATAATTATAATCATTGACACAGTATATAACATAACATTCTTCTTTAACATACATTTGTACTTATCATCTTACATGTTATATTTTCTATCTGTTGTAGATCTGGTGTGTCCAAGACAAAACTCACTCTAGCAGATCTCAGAATGATATTTGGAGTGTAACTTTTAACACTTAAATTTGGATTTAACCCAGTGCCTCTCCAATAACAAGATCAATGAAGAGTTGTGACTACCCATCAAGTTAAAAACTTGATTAAATGAAACAGGACTAATATAATAATCATGAACATTATTGGGGGCAATTAGCATTTAACTTCAAATACATAGAGAAAGAATGCAGACTTTATGCACTGCTTCATGAATTGTCCAAATGTTCTTCGTGTCAATCTCATCAAGATATGTTGGGAAATGTATGTTGTTATCTTATCTCTTATTTTAGGAAATAAGACTTGGATAATTACCAAAATCATGGAATTTTAATTTGTAGATGTTCATGATCTTTCATAAGGTGTATACTAGAAACTCTAAAATACTACAAAAGATATCCACATGCATGGTACACAAGCAATGAAGAGTTTTACTACAAACAATTTGGATCAGTATGATCATACACCATAGTTTGTAGATTTAGTTATATATAGCTTCTATATGATGATGTACATTTTATTTTTGGTCCACAATTTGCTAGTGTTTGGTTTTAAGCGACAAATTACGTGGTAGTGCTGATGAAAGGTCAAATAATGATACCTTACGATTGTTTTATCCAATAGTGCACAACAGTTATAGTACATAATATGTAAATTACCTATTATTTATTTTAGGAATAAAGATCTAAAGGTAATGATGCAATATTTTTATTGTTCTTTTGTAAGTGTCTAGAAGTTAATATTCTGACCATTTGGATGAAGATAACATGAATGTATTCCGTCTTTGCAATTGCAGAGTTACCTCCCTTTGGGTTGTGAGCGCAACTCGCATCATTTTCTCTGAAAAGTATGATGTTACCCTCAGAAACACATGATGTCACAATCAATACCTACCCACAAGGGCAGATAAATCTAATATGCAAATACGGAATACATGTACTTCCTAGAGTCTAGACTTTGCATAAACTTTTCAACCTGCGATAGATAAGTATTTTACAAACAACTTGATACAATCAGAAATTTTATTTTAACATGAATAAAAAAATAGCTCAAACTATTTCCAATGTATTTATAGAAACATATCGTTGAAATAGTCATCAAATTCTTCCTCTCTGAAATGAAAAAAAAGTAATACATTGAAATAACAATAAATAAAAAATTCTTTACCTTAAATAAATAATTAGATACACAAAGTAGGTCAATACACATGAATATATAGGATTTTGAGAGAATAGCAAAGGGTTTTTAATCAATTATTTGGGAATTTCCCCTAACCCAATTTATCGTAGATATAATAAGACAGAATTCTTTTTAACAAAAGTCATAAAATTTCACATTCGAAGTATCTTGCTCAGTAGATAAATAGACATATATATAGATTTACCCTACCTTGATTTCTCCTCTGTAATTTTTGCTGGTCCTGCCCAGATAGACTGGCCCGACCCTCCTGAGGGTTCTGTTACATCATCTTTAGATCCTAATATAGAAATCAACAAAATGTCATCAGATACTTTACATATAACAAGACTGGACATGTGATGGACAAATATGAAACATTTATAAATCTTGGTGCTCACCAAAGAATGATCTATGTATGACAATTGAAAGAGGGACCTTTTCTCTGCTTTTCAAACTTCAACTATCAAAATCCAAGATGGAATATGCACAAGGTTGTCTTGTGTTTCCTGTAGTCGTCCTACATGTAATTACTGCACGTTAGTTGACTATCAATTCCAATTGCACCAAACAGCCAAAGAGTGAAATGAATCGTCACATAGATTATGCAGAAAATATTGCATTTGTTTGGTTTTGTAACATCATCTTAGGCCATCAATACATATATTATCTTATGTTATAATTGTTTTTAAGAAACTTTTTTTTTGGAGAGGTTATGGTCCTTTATTAATGATACATCAGGTAATTTTTGTAATTTACTGTTCTCACCGTCTCCTGGATTATGTTCCGTCTTCTGTTTCTTCACTTTGTCACCTTCTTCTGAATATTTGTCTTTCTTCTTTTTCTTTTTGGGTAAAATTTCTTTTTTCCTATTAATTAAACAATAAAACAATGGAAACATTTATAACAATACCCTTTTTATACAAAAATATGTGATTCACATTTTGACTGAAAACCATTGATGTTATACAGAGTAAAGTGTAGACTGGGTAGGTCAAAGTTTCACATGAGACAAACATGCAAACTTTTGATGTTTGAAAATTTAGTAATTATTGCATATGTATACGATACAGTCTACAGAAATGTCCCACTTTCTGTCTTAAAAATCTAGAAAAACAAATATGCAAATTTGTGTTTTATTTATTGAAGAATTACCCTACATGTACATCAATATGTCGACTAAAAACATTTAAAACTTTTGCATTTGGGTACATATATACATATATATATATAGTAATAATAGTACCTGTTCGGGCATCTGCTGGGTTATACGAAACTTATATCACAAATATAATGTACACTTACTTGTGGTGATAATTTAATTTGTAGGAACAGTCTGGACATAACCCTGAAAATAACAATAACATGTTTTATTGAAACATTGTACTAAACAAAGGACGAGATTAATTGTTGATCTAGATTGTTACTATAGGCTTATTAAATAGCATTACACTGTTCCATGATCACTAAGCTGGAAGAGAGACATTGTAGCTAGCCTGTAACATTTGAAAACAAGAGGCCCAAGGGCCTTAACCATCATCTGACTTAACCTTGGCAATAGTCATTAATCAATTAGATACAGGGTCATGGTAGCCATCTTCAATTTGGGATCAACCAGAGATGTAACAACATTTTGTAAAAATCAAATCAGGATCATTTCAGAAAGCCATTTTGGATTTCGTATTATCCCGAAAAATAACAAAAGTCAGTCGGGACCATTTCAGGCATGTTTGAGTCAAATCGCACCAGTAGAACTTAAGAAGAAGTTCAAAACGTGTTTTTTAAGATGGCGGCTGTTGCGACCATTTTGGATTTCCGATTGACCCGAAAAATAACAACACTGTCTGGACCAAGTCAGGATCATTTCTGGCAATTTTCAGCCAAATCGCACCGGTAGAACTAGCTGCAATATTGTAGCTCAAAAGTCTTTGTGACAAATAATGGTGTCGTCCTTAGAGCCACAATTTGCACCTATTACTGTTAATAAAGCAAAGGGACCATTTGTACCCGGCCGAAAGTTATAGTATGCCAGAAACGTATATTTGTTCTACAGTAGACCTTTAGAAGAATTACAAAATGTGCTTTCAAGATGGCGGCTGTGGCCGCCATCTTGGATTTCAAATTGACCCAAAAATATAACAACACTTGACCGGGACCATGTCAGGATCATTTCTAGAACGAATATACGTACCCGGCCTACTATACTTTTCGGCCGGGTACGAATTGGTCCCTATGTGTCGTAGTGGAGCGCTGCCTCCGAAAAATCACTCGGGCACAGTTTTCTATACTTTTTTGTAGGTTTCCAATTATTTTATGCGTATATATGCATTTACATATTATTTTTGTCCAAAACAAACATAACTACCATTCTTAATATCTACCGTACAGCTCACACGACGTCATATTCACAATTTCTGGACTTGCCGTAAAAATCCCCTTCAGAAAGATCTTCATATGTATTACGTAAAAATAATGCCTTGGTGGCAATTTGAAAATCTATGTGGTTCAGTTTTATTGCCTAGTAAGTAAGCGATATCGAACAAGTAAGATGAAATGCAAATAGAAACGTTTTATAATATAATATAATGGTTTGCATAATCATTACTTTGCTCCATTAGCAGTAATAGGCACCAATTGTAGCTCTAAAGACGACATCATTTACAGTCTTAAAGTCTTTTGAGCTACAATATTGCAGCTAGATCATTTCATGCAAGTTTCAGCCAAACGCAATGGTAGAACTTGAGAAGAAGTTCAAAATGTGTTTTCAAGATGGTGGCTGTGGAAGCCATCTCGGATTTCGAATCAACCCGAAAAATTGCATCACATTGTTGAGACCATGTAAGGATCATTTCAAGTTTCAGCCAAGTCGCACTGATAGAACTTGAGAAGAAGTTCAAAGTGTGAAAAGTTTATGCACAGCACACAGTGCACGACGACATATGAAACATGACTACTATAGATCATCCTGACCCTTCAGGTCAGATGACCTAAATATGATATTTTATGCGAGTTATCAAAACCCTGGTATGGGAAAATTTCATCTGCGAAATAATATAATTCAAGTTATAGATAAATTATATGTACTCCAGACCAAATTATATGTACTCCAGACCTATAAATATATATTGATATTAGAATTCAAAGAGTTTTCTTTCTTAGTTTATGTCAAAATCACATTAAAAAGTACCTATTCGTACAGTAATTTCTCACTGCATGTATTTACAAGTCAAACAGAAGACATTTTATTTTCTTTGTTATAATTATCAATGACAATCATTGTCTACTAATTATATTGATGCGGTACATCTGTATACACATGCAAGTATTACTCATATCAACGGTAGCTTTTATCAAACTTACTTAGTTTGACAAGTGCATTTTTCTTTACACCTTGTTCTAGATAGCCAAAGTTCAACTCCCAGCTCCTTAGTCCTTCTTTCTCGGGACATTTTCTGCTTCCACATATGAACTGACCTGAATATATGAAAAAGATTATTTATTTTCATTCAACAAAATTGTTAAAAGTTGGCACAAAGGAAATTTACTTGCAAGGAAATGCAATTGCTGCTTTAAAGTGTACACGGAATGGTTTGGTATATAAGGCTTGATAAATGCGTCTTTGGATAAAATTTAGCATGGAGAAAGTACGAGTTTCATAGCGATTATGGTATTAGAGATAATGCGACTTTTCTCTAGAACACACATGAAGCCCGAAGCCATTGACCCCGATTCGGGACCCCTGATCTGTGACGTCACGAGGACAACGTGCCCTACTCTACTCGCATAAGATAGGGAGGCGATTTTTGGTGTCTGCCATCTAATATAAACTATCTGTTTGTAAATATCGATTTTGAAGACACAAATACCTGTGTTCATGTCCGATACCTATTTGATATTATCCTTAATCACAAATATGAGTTTGAAAAACGCTTGAAAATAGGGATTAATACCATGCATACATTGTATATTGATGTACCCGTCTTAGATAAATGAACATCTCTACGCAATTACTGCATAATTAAACACAATAAAATGTTCATAATAATCCACGTACGTTGTATATCTGCGGTGGTTGGAACCACATATATGTGAATATTATATCAAGGATTCTTGATTATGTTATTCAAAGCCCGACTCGGGTCTTTGAATGTCTACTGGTCAAACCCGCTTACAAATTTCTGACCTTTTTTTTTTTTTATATAAAACCTGCCCATACGATTAAGTTATGATTCCAAACAAAATATTTTGCATATATGTAGACGCATCTACTAATTGCGTTATATCTGAAATTGATCTATTTGTTTTTTGACGAAATACGTTCGGTTTACATATAATAGAGTACACTCGACGACTTGTTGATATTTTGCTCAAGTTCATTCATTAGTGTCTTTAATTGAAAAATAACTCATGCACGGGTCAGACGAAAACAATGAGACTGAAGATGTCTATGTGACAAGTCTAATCCAAGTAGCAGATATCAAGTACAGAAACAAAAAACAGAACTGTCATTCCGAATAGCCAATGTCGTGCTGCGTTAATCTCTATACCTGTATACTGCAGTAACTAAACCGCGTGGTCAACCGAGACTAATGAGGGGGCTAACCAGATTACATAAGAAAGGTGTTTAGTGACCTGTCACGCTTTGTTGATTAGCTCGCGTCAGGTGTCAAAAGTAAGATCACGGGTAAGTTAGCGATGGACCATCATGTAATTGTTGTATAATGTAATATTTGTTTACACTTAAAAATCCCTGGTTTACAGAAAAATATACCGTTCCAACATAACATATAACAAGTGTACCAATTACTAGATGTACAGTATATATTTCAGAAGACTCATTATACATTTATCTTGTATATATGTTCTGGTTACACGTAAATGTATTTTTATAACAAAAACTTCAAAATTATTTACAAATGGCATTTCGAGAAAGAACAATGCAAATATAATACTCAATGTCAGAATTTTTATATTTCTGATAGTTGCTAGATTTCGGATATCCATTTTTTACTCCCCTCCTAATTTATGTTTATGATATCTACGTGTATTGAACTATGAAATACATTTAAAACATTTTCTTTTCATTATGTTGGTTCTTGAAATCAGAAACATATATACATATATATTTCTGTTGAAATCTGTTGAAGGCCTAGAGAGAATTTTTTATACAGAAACATATTCAAATGAATAATTATTTAACCATCATTTTCTAATTCGTCTCTTTTTAGATCACATTATGAAAATGGAATATTCCCGAGGTTTGATAATTTAGAAAGTTGTTAAAACAGAGATAAGATCTCTAGTTAAATGTACCAGAAACATAAATAACGTATACACGTTTCCGCTAATTTATATATGTATTTAGCCTAATTTCAGTTGTAATATATCCTATTATATATATAATTAAATCGTCAACGTAACTGTATACTGTAAATATATTTGTAAAATTCTCGTAACCCCATTTCAGGAAAACATAAATGTCCCCCTTTGTTCTATAACCCCACTACCAAACACCTCACTGCCGTTGTCCTCGTGACGTCACATCCGGTTATTCCCCAAATCAGCGTGAGCGACCGATTCCCTGATTAGAAGTCAATATACGGGTAAAAATCGAGCACTTCGGAGGGCTGTATCTCGGTACTGAAGCGGCCGATTTTGATACGGTTTTCAACATTCTTCTCAAGAGATCAAACAGAATAACATATCTAAATATTATTTTCCGTTCCGTGTACATTTTTAAGTGGCATCGACCTTAACCTTTGACATTTCGAACTGAAAAATCAGAACTTACGGTAAACCTTCGGTTAGTTCGAACATAGATTGATTGCATATTTTAATGTTGACTTATACTGATATCCGTATCTAGATTGGACTTATAAACATTGGCCATTTCTTCCACGCGTTTCCATCAGGTACAGCGAATTTAAATATACATTGTCGGGGCATAAGATTAAACATTGGCCTTGCTGCTTTAATTTGTGTACGATATATCGGCATAAATTATTTGTATTTATGGCTTAAAATGTTCATTACTTATCTGGTATGGTCATTATAATGATCATTTATACAATCTTTATTCCAAACATCAAAACTGTTGCAATATGCAAAATATATCGCCATTTTTGGGGACCCATTGCGCCGATTTACCGACAAAAATCTTACTTTTACGTTCATAATTTGATGTGTTCGAACTATCCGAAATACGATTGATTATAAAAAGTCAGTGTTCAAACTATCACTAGCTAAAGAATTACCTTTTTTCTTGAAAAAATTGCGTGTTCGAACTATCCGGCGGTTCGAATTAACCGGAGGTTTACCGTATTCCTTATAAAGACATTCTCCATGAACTTTGAGAATAATCAGCCCAAAGTAACCTGATTTATTGCATGGAAACAACATTTATTTTTACTGTAACAATGACCTTGATGTCCTCGAAGTTTGAAATTTGAAACAAGGAAACTTGATTAATTGCATGGAAATCCAACAAATTCCTAGTTTTAGAATAAATGACCTTGACCTTTTACATTTAGAACTAGGAAACCAACCCCAACCAATTAAACACTTTCTCTTTATAATCATGTTTTCATTCATTTTTTTCTTTCCAAACATTATCTGGTTTCAGCTGTGACTATGCATTCAGAATCTACAAACCTTTGCCATCAACAACTTCTTGTTCTGTTCGCCATCTCATAGCAACCTGTGGAAAATACAATGAAAACTCATGATAAAAATTGTAACAGGTTTCACAACTGTGTATACCCAAATTGGTATGACTGATACAAGATTGCCACGAGGCCTGTATTGTTTAACTGGGACTTTAAGTAAATATAATTGATTTTAGACTCCATTCAGATATAATAAATTGAGAGTCACCATTTACATGTAACTAAAATCTGGTTTCATTTCATGGTGGATTTTTCTGACTAAATTTTCTTAGATATTCAACATTTTGAAGCTACTTTTGAATAACAAGACTGTATATTTTTTGGTTAATTAAAAAGGAAGTACTTACCTTATTCTCTTTGTATCTACTAAGGTCTGTTATACAATACTCTTTAAAAAGTTTGTCAAAATATTTCTTTGCCAATCGCCTCTCCCTGTAAGTAAACATATGGTACAAGGAAGGTAATGTATGGGAATTCAATAACCAATATAATTGTTCTTATAATAAATGTTGTTAAAACAACAAGGTTTTGAAAAACAATACTAATTAAAATGAAATGCATTTACAATTGTCAATTACCCAAATGTCCAACATGAGTCATGACTTTAGAAGCAGTAAATGATTATGTGTATTAACAGTAGAGAGGGTGATACGATTTATTAAATTCATGCCATTAACTGATCTCCAGTGACTCACCATGTGTCATCTTGTTCTCCTTCATCCTCATCCCATAAAAACTGATGATTTTCTCGTATCACGTCAATGTCTGTCTTATCCCGGGACCTTAAAGTAACCAATAGATTAATAGGTATATTCTAACAATGGAAAGTCTTACTGTATAAAGTGTAGTCAAGTTTAAATAATTATGTTGTTGAATCTGAGCATGGATCTAATACAGTGGTTAACATATGGCTACTGATAATAGATCACGCATAAACTGGGGTTACAATTAATTGTAATGATTAATTATATGGATAATTCACTTTAGTTGCATCAAAAATTGTTATCAGTATTTCATATATTTATTTTACTGCAATATTTTAAATGTGGTCTTACGTGTCCCTTTTAAAGTCTGATTTCTTTCCTCCATAATACAGCATGTAGTCATTTACAAACTTCTTATGTCTTGAAAACTAATCAATAGCTAAGGAAGACAAGATACTTCGATATACATTGTATACCATCCTCCATATTTCAGGGGTTCCAATCACTTACGATCTCTTCACCCCTGGACTATCTCATAGTAAAACTGGAGGCAACAGAACAGAACAGGTAATTTAGTCATTTGATGTACATCAAAAGAGCCTTATAACGGTACACTATGGTTGACTGTGTGGCTTTGATGTTAGGCGTCGCTCTCTTTGTAGTCTTCAAAGGAAATATTTGCTGGCCTGTGATTGGTCAAATGTTTTCTGCTGAGCTGCCTTCAATTTCACTATGAGATAGTCCAGGGGTGTAGAGATTGTAAGTGATCGGAACCCCTGGAGTATCGAGGATGATTGTATACATGCCTGGCTTCTAGTCTCTATACTCAAACGTGACCATTAAAAAAAAGAAAAAGAAATACCAGTACAGTAGTGAAGCTGTCAAACTTTTGAATATGAAATATACATATATAGATCTAAGAAATTCTGTTTTGTTTGTCTGATATTGTATTTTCCATCAACTTTCATTCTTGTAGACTAATTGTCAAATCATACATGTACCTGTACATGCAACATCGTGAATATACTTGATATTCAAAATATACTGCTCTATACACATGTATTTATATGTTTTATAGTTTAAAATTTTGACAAACTAATGACAATGTAAATGACAATTGAGAGTTATCATCAGAAGGATACAGCATCCAAGCTGACAATATGGAATCTCTGCACTTTAGCTTCCTCTCTGAAAACACAAACATAAAAATATCATGATTTTGTTTATAATCAAATCATTTATGTGCCTATAATTTCTAATTTACAATTACATGTAGCTTGTAAATTGTTTCACATCAATTTGGACATTATTTTTGTATATAATAAATTAAAGTTGATATGTTTTTCTTAAACATAATTGCATAGTGTTTGCAGAACCAATTTATATCCAATATAAAATGAAATATGCACCATGATTACACTTTGACATTTCCATTCTAAGAAGAAGAATTGCAAACTTTTTTTTTCTACAACGATTATGTATATTGTGAAAAGATGAGATTTGGTAAAAGATAGATAAACATGAAGCTGATTCATACTTGCTGTACTCTGTTTCAGCTTCTCTTCTTTTAGGTTTTCCATCTGTAGTTCTTTTCCTTTTCTTCAATAAATTGTCATCCCTATGTCTGATAAAACATAAAACCCCAATACAATAAAATAGAATGGTTAGACCAGAAAATAAATGGATTTAAATGTACATGTAATGCTGGCAAATACGCACACACTGTTTATATTATCAAATTGTTGAACACAAAGCACTTTCAAGGAAACCAGAGTTCAGGGAACCTATAGCTATTAGACCTTGACCAGCGCAATTCAATTTTGGGCTTCAATATACATGTAGTACACTATTCCCAATGAAAAAATGGGCATATCTACATTTTTTTAGTAATTTCAGAAGTCATATATTCTAGATCTAGTGCCAGTTTTTAGAAATTAAAAATGTACCAAGTATAAATACTGTATATATTCAGTGATATAGTTGACTTATAGATTCGCGCTAGAGGGGAAAATGCTGATATTTCTCCTTTAATTTCACAAATGCCGATCAAGGTCGCTAAGTACCGAGATGACTATACTCCAACAATGTTAGATGTGTAGCACGACAAGACACTTTTGGAACATTAAAAAAGTCAGCAAAATAACGTCCAATAAAAAACAGCTGACCAGTTGAGTCATGGTACGGGAGTACGAGATGACCTGATATTGTTTAAACCAGCTACTGTTGTAGCCGAAAAGATATCGCCTTCTGACTGAAAAGTCAGTCAGACAGTGCTATCTTTTCCACTACAACAGTAACTATGTTTGAACCATGCATTCATGTACCAAATGATAATCAAAGAATAGAATGTATACATAAATTATATTTAGGTCCAGCTCTACTCCAACAATACAGCTATACATTGTAGCTATATATAGTGCGACTAGTGGACTATCTTGTTAAGTATGGGAGTAGGGTGGTCAAAACTCATGAACTGCAATGATCAAATATGGATGTTCTGCGACAGACAAATCAAGACTAAAAGTAACATTAAGAACCAGTATCCAGGTATCTATAGCTGTTTCACAAAGTTTAAATTTGTCACAAACCTTCGTCTGTCAGCTTCACTATCATATTCAAACTCAGACCCATAGTCTCCTGCAACTTGAATCTATAAAGATAAAGTTAAAATATCAAATATAACAGTTAAAAGTAAGGCCTAATCACAACGTTAACAGTAGTCAATGGAACCGATTCGTCAAAACTGGAGACGTATTAGAAAAAATGTGAAAGGAAATATTTTGCACGCGAACCGCATGCTTTTTAAGAAATGATAGACACTAAACATGTTACATGATTGAATTGATTTGATAATAAAACAACTGAAAATCTAAAACAGGGCTAATTCAATAGAAATTAGAACGTTTACCTCTGCAAAATCGACTCTTTCAGCCATGTTTACACCGGAAGTTAAATCCACATTACAATAGATACCATGAAGCCGATGTCAAAATATCCGGAAAATAATTAGAAATAAGAAAATCACGTGGTTTTTTATGGTACATCACTCACTGACATAAGATATAATTTAGATGATTCTCCAATGTAATTCAGATCTATTTTTTTCATTCGTTGATACGTTTAAGCGAATTTACAATGTACATTTGATTACCGCTCATTTAAAATTTCAGCCAGTTCACACTGATCATGACATCGTCACGTAGGCCTACTTTGAATTTTATTCATGACATTGTAAGCAATCGTATTTAAATCATGAGATAATTGCGTTTATACTTATTCATTTAACTGTATTGAATTAGTTTAAATTGGTAGACATATTTGCACTTTCTAAATGTAACAAAAGTTACAGCTTTGACCAGTTTTGTCCGCTAAATGTAAATAGAACTGCGGTTATCTCTCTTTGGTCAAAACGAACTATGCTTCTATCCACGGGGACCTGGTACGATTTTTTTTAAAACTAACAGTATACATATACATATTATAGTATACTATAACACATATATATGTATACTGTTGGTTAAAAAAATTGTGCCAGGTCCCTGTGCTTCTATCGTGAAGTTTTAGATTTTTTTCCCGAAACATTTGCTAATGTTGTAAAGACTCATATGGGAACGTAAAAGTGTAACCGAAAATATCTTTCGTTGAATTTTGTGGGCCTACCAGACGTACATGTACTCTTTGAATCACATTCTTCTCTTATTATTTCGAAATTTATGTAAGTCTTCATGTCAGTCCACTAATGCTGCAGTGGCCAGTTAAAACGATCCAATCAGTTAAAAATAGCATGATATATATAGTTATCATATTTAAAGATGCTCCACCGCCGACAGAGCATAAATGATATTCATCATTTGAACAATAATTGATGTTTAATCGTGTATATATATGCCTAATTAACACAAAAAATAATATGAAATAATTTATTTCGCCTTTGGTGCATGCGCAATCATTACTTCATTCCATGTAAGATATAGTGCCACGGAATTTTTTCGGGATGCAATTAATTATTTTTCATAGTTTTAACTTGAAGTAAAATTAGAAGCTCAAACTTTTTAATGGTGGTAATGATGTAAAGTAAGTAACTTTTGTACCCGAAGAAAAATACTAAATCGTCTGCTCTTGTTTTTGATAGTGAAAAATACCAGTTGTCAGCGGTGGAGCATCTTTAAGGCAATGCATTTTCCGTCCAATATAGTTAGATCGAAATGCATCCAAAGTTGACATTTTAGTTGGTGTAATGGTCTATTTCAAGTTTTTAACGCAAAAAGTACAGGTGTAACACGTATCATCCGCACTGAGGATCTCACATCGGTTCACAGTAAGTCAGATTTTAACCTAAGGAAAGTGGGGAATACATACAATGTAGATCGGCAAAATGAAAACTGAATATACCGTTAAGACACCAACAACAAGGTACATGTGTGTAACAGTCGTGTTTAAACTAGTGACCAGTGTTACAAACAGTTAGGAATACAGAAATAAGGTGACAGGTGTCAGGGAATATCGATAGCCGTACGCGTGCTGTACCAGCACCGTTGTTCCAGGACAATCATGTGAGGACAATAAGACAAGAAGATTGATAGACAAAATCATTGACGAGTGTCAAAAGGGACTTTGGGACATTGAGTAGGGTCATGTAATGGGAAATCAAGTCCAAGTCAAACGGCATTGCACCAACAGTCAAGGTCACACGACAGAACATCAACAATCAAGCTCATAGGACAGGTATAACACTCAAGGTCATATGAAAGGATTAAGGTCAAAATCATTGCATCAATAGTCAAGGTCACACGACAGGGCATCAACATGACAGCCAAGGTCACACGACAGGGCGTTAACTTAATAGTCAAGGTCACGCGACAGAGCGTTAACTTGACAGTAAAGGTCACACGACAGGGCATTGACTTGACTGTCAAGGCCACACGATAAGGCATCGACATACAAGACTCATACGAATGGACATCGACAGTAAAGATCATACAATATGTACCAACTTTTTCAGCTTTTGAAAACTTCTAAACTTGCTTTGGCTGTCATTATTATATAATTCGAAAAAATAGAATTTCACTAAATCTGTTTGTTATTTCTGGAGTTCCTTGCTTTGTTCGAATTGAGGTCTGAACAATACATTGACTGAATATGTACAATAAACTTTAGCTATGCCTGCATGAGCGTCGTTGATAAATGACGTTTTTACCAGATGTTGACAAATCTTCCTGGTTGACCAGTACACTGGTACGGTAAGGTGTAGCAATGTATACGTTGTTTCCTTTAAATAATTACCGGCATGGGAACGTAACGTAATTGTGTCCGCCGATTATCCCACTTATTTGACAATTTTGAGAGTGTCGTGTCTGCTCTGGGATCAATGTCTCTATAAAAGTAACCGCTTTATTGTTTTTATCATATTATCAGTGTTCGTGTGAATCGCAGAGAGTATAGTCACACGGCCAGAGTATAGTCAGATGGCCAGAGTATAGTCACACGGCCAGAGAATAAGAAGGAAGAAAAGCCCAGGGGTTCGATCCTTTTAGTAATTTTCTCCGGCGTTTACACATCGTGAGCTTATGGCTGTTCGCTGGTGAAATATCGTGTATGATTTATTATGCCAGTCTATCGATAATTAGATCAATAAGCTGGGATGGAATTTAGGGCAGGTCATTTCTGATAAAAATATACTATCTCTGCCAGTATAAATAGCAAGAGAATTTTTCTTTTCTTCCCAGCCGCATGGATTTAAACAAGTTATTACAGGCGTTTGTATAAACTGATATAAAACTCATATTTTACGGGATTCAAATCGGGTTCTTTAGCACGACAAAGACCTCAAGAGCGTCACAGCCTACCGGTTGATAAAAACACAATATAAGTCGAAGAATGATCTGTTCCTTTTATAAATGTGGTACCAACATATAAAGACATGGATATAAAGTACGTCGTAATAAAATTAAACGGTCATTCGACATTAGAACGATACGATGTGGGTAAAACAGACTGTTTATAAGGAAATGGTGTCAGATGTTCCGGAAAAGAAGCGTCTTTTACGTTTAGCTCAAATTTAGTATTATGAAACATTAATTACAAATGTATATCAGCTTTGAGGGTGACATAATTACTCGGTAAATGTTTAGCACTATTGGGATTCGTGTCTGTTTTTAAGATAATTATTTTTTCATTCCAATAAAATTTTATTTCAGTTATAAATTGAAATAAGATTAAACAACAGTATTTCTCGTATTTATATAGTCATCATTAAGCCGCATATAATGTGTTGTCAATCAGATGTTTGGCTGGTTGTTTTTCTTGTGCTTAACGTCCTATGGACAGGAAGAACAGCCTCTCGTGTTTCCAGCATCTTCCTGGTAAGAATTAAATGTTTTTTGAAACCGGTATGCTCATGTAATGTTTCCTTGTAGTGATGTAAACGTTTGCCCTCCTTGTAGTGCTATCTCCCTGAAACGTTCTATTAGAGACACCAGACAGCACTCCCTACCTAGTCAACAAACTACACAAACCGGGCAAAGCATGCAGTCTGCCTGGCCACACCTGCTGATCTATGAGTGATATGCAGGAGTACAAACATTGATAATATTATAGACTTTCAAGGAACAGAACAATGAACCTTAATCATACGGGTATGTAAATGTTTAAAGCTAGTACATTATAGTATCTTAATCTAAAAGACATCCGGGAGATTATTACGAATTCTTTATCGAAATGAAGGCTTAGTTGTAAGCTGTCCCAGTGGTTTTTATTCAATATGACAAGCTTGGTAAGTTACTTAAAACAACTAGCTCTGACTCTAGTAATAATTAAGGGTTCCGCATTTTATAACGAGGGAACGTTCAATATAAATAACTATATATATAATGTTTGTTATAATACACAATAACGTTTTGTTATGATTGACAGTATATTAATGTAAGCGTTTACCAATAAACAGACCAGAGTATAAATATGTACCCTTACCACCCTTATCACGCCTATACTGTATAGGCAATCGCCATTGCTGATAAAATTGTTGTCTAGTGAAGAAGTGAATATGTAAATTACAGGTGAGCTAATTAATCACCACACAGGTAATAAATAACTCTATATTACAATAACTGTCACATTCCACCTGGCTATGGTAATTCTGATTTTAAACAGTCGGATAGATTTTAAATGTTGAATAGGATGATATAATGCTTTGTGGAACATTCAATTTGATATTACATCATTAACATAAGTCTGTATTTTAATTCAAGGGCACGTTGTGAAAACTTCCCTGTTCTTCCCTTTTTTTGACTATTCCAGACCTGAGAGGATACTGTAATGTGCTTCATTCAGGACATGTTTTATAGACGTTAGCTGAGACGTTTCATTGTCCACTACACAATGCTATCATATTTGGCGAATGCACAAGTATTTGCGAAATTATTATTGATAACGTTTAATAATATGAAAATGAAAGCATATTTTTCCTGTTAGTAACTGCATATACAAATCTTTATAGTTTGGAATTCTATTTAAATGCTCAAAACATAAAATATAAAATTTAATGATATTATTTATGTTAGCCTGATCATAACCAGATTCGTTTGCTGCTTTACACTTACTGCAATCAAAGACAACATCGGGGCATGAAAGAAATTTTGTTTGCAAACTGTGAATCCGCGTAGCGGATTCTCACAAAAGTTTGCAGACAAAATTTATTTCATAAACCGATGAAATTAAAAAATAGTGACTTCAATGCTTATAATTAATTTTCCAGGCTACTTTATAAAATGAAATATTTTTTTCAAGGAATTATTTTTTGCAAATCAAAACGCAACGTCAATGTTTCTATTGTAAAATGAATAGGCCAATCAGAAAGGTAGAGACAAAGAAAAATTAATAATAATAAAAGAAATAATGTAATTTTCATATAAACATTGGTTGACATACAAGTATTGTAATTGCTTTACATTTCTATTCAGCATTATAAATGCCTCCATTCCCAGAGCAACTGAAGATTTTCCTTCTTAGTTATAGTATTTAAAATATCTATAATGCAGAAACCTATCGATAACCCAAATATGCTGGCCCCAATGATATCCCGTTTAGACACAGTATAATGCATTTAATCAGGAGTTTTGCTGTTAATTGTTAGCAGTAGGTTGTCTTTTCTGACACACGGATGGAACTATTATACATCCAGTTTCAGAATATTTCATTAAAACAATTAGTGAGCTGTACAACCCGCAGATGTCAAAAACAAATGTATTAATAGGCGATAACAAGCAATAGTAAGGTTGAAAGCAAATAAGGTTAATACCTGCGTGAGTGATTGAATTACCTTTAACCGTAAAGTTAATTTTATCTGTTGAGATAAAGTCATTGTTCATATATGTACAGCTGTAAATCGTAATTAAATTGAACGAGGTCGAGTTTTTAAGTCCAATATTTGTATCTCCAACGGTGATCGTGACTCTGAAATAGCGGGTAGCTAATGTGGTGTTGAAATCGTTTATACTTGTGCTTGTTGACTTAAAAATAAAACTTTTTTCCATTCGAGGATAAGAATTTTACTTCAATTTGGTTATATGCATTGACGCTTTGACATATTACCAGCTAGTAAAATCGCAATTCCGTCTTAAAATCGTCTTAACAAAAGCAGGATTCAACGAAACATTGATTTTCACGAAGACTAACTACAAGGTTTAGGAAGTATCATATGTTCTGAAAGAGTTAGTTCCCTTTTAATAATAGACGAAATCATGTACGCCAATGATAACAACGTAACTGCAAGACGTGTTAAGAATAAGAGAAAACAAATCTGATCTCGTTTTGTAATGGGTGACATAGAATTTCGAAAGGAGTTAAAACAGACTCGAGAAGGATGTTTCAGCATGATCAAACTCATCGCAGAAATCCGAGGCATCTCATGCAACTGGCATAATGCCATTGTATCGATACTAAGAAGGACACCGCAGTAACGCCGAAGAGACCAAATGAAATATCAAAGAGTCCCATTTAATGGATATACCAAAGCCTTCCGCAGCATACATTCACACACACTCAACATATTCCATCCCTACTGGCTCCTGCTGCCACTAGGACGCTAAACCTAAACAACCAACAACCACAATAATGCAGATGATATCACCAATACATGAACATCTGCATGACACGGTCTTATGCTATTATTGTATCATGTGTTTTTAGATCAGTGAACACTACATACAGTAAAGGTTGAATTGTACTTAAATGATCTTAGCGGTTAGCGGTAGAACTTTAAACTGATCAACTATCCATCCATTAATGACAAAAAGGATTCAACAATGACGTCATGGGGAGGTCAAACGTTAATTGTGTGAAGTATTCGTCGGTGACGGAAGGTATCATCAGTCGCACAGAAGAAACAGAGTATGGATGGCAAGAAGGAATCAACAGTGACATTGAAGAGGCCCAATGATGATTGTGTTAACAGTTGAAGAGGTTAAATGGTGAATGTTTGAAGTACTCGTCAATACCAAGATAAGAAGAACACAATACTTTAGATCAAATCATTTTATAACAGAATATGACAAAAGAACAATCACAAAGGAAAGTTATAGACGTTATGCACATTAAAATTGATTTTGTCATTTCATTTTTGCATATCAAAACCATGAAAATCTAAATGTTGATATTTTGTACCACTGTCTCACTATTGAATTGAAACAATTGCAATGTCTGGAAAATACACAAACGAATAACTAAAAAAAGAGACTAAATATTATTTATAAAAAAGACTAGTAAGTAATGGATGCCAAAGAGACTGACATGTTGATGGTATATATGATACCAAATGATGATGGTGAAAAAGACTCAACAGCCTTGTCCAAAATCAAATTAGTTCATGGCCGGATATAATTGAGTTTAAAAGATTCGTCAGTGATACCAAAGAGACCAATGCTAATAGCCATCAAGAGGGATACAGGAGATGACCAAAGAACAATCAAGAAGGGAAGTTAAAGAAGTTCTATTTCAACACGTTGATTATTTGGTATCACTCGTTCCTCTCCAAATGAACAAAATCAGAGTTAAATCTAAATTGTTAATTGTTATTCAAACGTAGTTTGTTTGGACGCTCAGACATAATCAATTTTTTTTTCAATTCAAGGGAAAGTGTATACTTATATTCACGGTATTATATCAATCAGTACACAGGAGAGATAGTGTGAGTGTATTGATGTATGCACGTTATTAATGGTCGGGTTTGTATGAGGTCAGACTGTTGTTGATTACACACAGAACTGATGCCGGTCGGACTAAGGGGCGTGGCCGAGCCCGTTAATCCACCCACTTCCAGCCAGGGTAGTCTGCACAATTGACACCACACTGGCTAATTACGTCTGATGGATTGAGGTTTTTATCCGGGAAATTGATAATGTATTGAAGCTAATTAACGCCATATAGCGGTATCATCTCGCCAATTCTCTGTCTGTTAAAATTGGCATCTAGCATTACCACTCCTTTATCAGCAGCCCTGGACACGATGAGCTAGAAGTACACTCAACGAGATGGCTAGAAATGTGAGAGGTTAAACACAACAGTACAAAACTGCTAAGTGAATCGAGCTGCAACGTGTACAAAATAGACGAAAAGATGAGCCAATCGAAGAAAAAATCCAGATAAATCCTGATCTTATGAAAGCACGTCCACACTAAATCAGGTAATCACATGATCTCTGACGTCATCTCATTTGGGCCCAAGTTGGTAAGGGTCGTGGAATTGGTCGATGAAATGTGGTTTTGCAAAATTAGCAGAATTTCCATTTAGAAAATGTGCCGATATGCACTGTAAAACGACTAAATAGGGCACAGTTTGATCATAGCGCTCATATCATTGGCGAGTATTCAAATAGCGGTATGCGCAGTCGTTATATTTCTTACATTATGCGTTTAGAATCAAAGGTATTGTTGTCGATAAAACTGAGATCATTCAATCGTCTTTTGGGATGCATTTTGAACAGTTAATCTCTTTTTCCTTTCATAAAAAATGACCAATGCAGAGTAAAATTCAAATTGAAGTTGATCCCAGTAGTTATGATAAAGTCACAACACATTTGGAACCTCTTGCTGAATAATTGTACATAAACGATTGCGGATATCTTAAGCATGTACTCATTTGTTCACTCAGAGGTGGAGAATTTTGTCTTATGCAGCAAGCAATGCTGTTTTTCCAGTATAAGTGGAATTTGTCATCTTTAACATTTTGATCAACATTGGCGCTATCTGATTGTGTCGATATACTTTATATTATACCGTCTTGGCCGTACGTATTGCACGGTGTTCTTGTTAGATGATTATAACAAAATAGTCATTATATATACAGTTAAATGTATTATTTAGACATTTAGACGATACAAGTATATTCATCTTTATAGTATAAAAAGTTTACGTCAATATTCATCCTTGATACTTATTAAGGTTTATTAGATCACTGTCGTTATATGCCCTCTGGAATAGGTCATAGAACAACTTAAGGCAACATAAGACACAGGTATTTAAGTCCTTTGGTGTACATCAAAAGAATAGAGAAATGGTACGTGTCTGTGTAAGTGTGTGTAGTATTAGTACAATTGTATATTTAAAATCCAATAGTGTTGAACTAGTTAGAAAAAGTTAGTATATTCATCCTTCGATAAAGTTGATATATTCATCCTTCGATAAAGTTGGTATATTCATCCTTCGATAAAGTTGGTATATTCATCCTTCGATAAAGTTGGTATATTCATCCTTCGATAAAGTTGGTATATTCACCATTCGATTCATAATTAGTGTTGTCAATATCATCATCATTTAAGTTTGATATTTGTTCATTGTTGGATAGTACCAGTGCGTTAACAACATGTGCCTGCGAACACTAAAAACCAACAACCTAGAATATTAGGAACTAGATGAACCGGCTTCATATTTTGGTTGTAATGACTTGTGCTAAATTCCATTGTTCTTGTAGAGACAATAAATATGTTTAAAGTAAAAAAATAGTATCCAGCTGACCAGCAATGACGGATTTATAAGCAACCTTATTAAGGAACACATCCAAAAATATGTTATACAGTTTGTTACACAGTGCGAAAGTGTTATAGTGAGTGTCTGGTTTTGGAAAAATAAAAGATTTTTAGCCCGATTAAACGAGCCTATTCACTTCCAGACTTGATTGTTAAAGAGCATCGTTCAGCTAACGATGTCATTAAGCCAGACAAATTATAAACCAAAAAACCTAGGTTAGTTAACGACAGCTCTGTAGACTGCTGTTCAAAGGTATACAACAACACCAATAGATTTACGATAGGTCTGAACGACCGTACGCTGGTGATGGGCAGTGTAAACCCTATAATGATTGACCAGGAGGTAACATATCAAGGCGGAAAAAAGCAGTGTAATATTACAAGTAGTGATATGTAGTATATTCACAAGTCAAATTCAAAGACAAATAATTTACGTATTTGTAGAGACGTTTTGATAAACAAATAAATAACTCCTGGTGAAGTATTAAGCTCTTGTTCATCATCGACGTGTTGATGGACTAAATATGTTCAACATTCTACTGACAACTAATTGAGGTCAATAAGATGTTCTTCCTTGTATCCAATATTTTGCATAACTGTTGTTTTATTTTAGCTATAAGTGTATCAAACAGAGCCTAGAACAGAGCAATAGATGTCCAAAGTGTAACTTTGTCATCGATAGTGTCCAGCAGCTCTTTCCTAATTTTACTGGTAGGTGTTATTCATCATTGATGCATGCTATACATTATGTCAATTTTTATTTTTGTCATATTAACATAATAATTTGAATTTAAGACAATAATCAATTTTGCTTCCACACATGTATATTAATTTTTATTATCAATGATTGTCTGTGATAAGCTGATTGTGATACTTAAAATATAACATGGGTGTAATGTATTCTATATAATTGTTGTATATCTTTATGTTCACCACATGGAAGAAGAGTCTATGACTCAAAGTGTTACCGACTTGAAATAAAGACTACACGTATTACTATGTCATAATCGATATAATATGCCACAGGTCAAGCGTATCCAGTGCCAATTCTTCATATTTTTGGCATGTATGACTATTTCTCAAGGAAACATTCAGTTTTACACTGTTATTCAGAAGACTATTAGAATAATCACACTTTAACAAACAATATTCAATTTAAAATAAAATCAACTTCCGTTGAAGATAACTTGACAAGCTTATCACCACACAATCGGACCCAGAAATTGTTAGTTGAAATTCCGTGATGGTAAGGTTAAGATACAATAAAAGTTTTATCATAGCATACTATCATTAATTATTTGATGAAATAAGTGTCTAATCACTGAATACTTTTATCACTTCTAATGAAGATTTTAATTAACCAACAAATAAACCATAAATATAACCTCCATCACAAATATATAATTTTCACTTGATATATTAATATAAGACGATGATCAAAATTGATGACACTAATTTGCAACAAAGGTCCTAACTGGATACTGCATTATCAATGTTCCGCAACGTTATGCTTCATTGAGCACTGTTGACTGTGTTTAGTCTGTGTTCGCGAGTGCTATCACATGCATGATTAAACATGTGTATGCCTCGTTTATCTCCAAACGAAGTGGACAAAACGCCGACAATGTCATCACTAGAAAGATGAGCCGGTTTCACATGGCTACCAATCCCCGGGTGATCTCCTCAGTGCGTACATGATTATCAAAGTCTGCTCAAATTGATCGTTTAATCGACGGAAAAGGCTCAGACAAAAATGCTGTCTAATTTAGCTTGGACGTGCATAAAGGATGGAACTTTAATTGGTAGCAAAATCACGAATTTTTGTATTTCACATCCTTTCTTGTTTAATAGGAGACGAATTTTAACTGCACGAAGACATTGTTACAAAGGTGAACCAGCAGCGCCTATAGGATAACGGTGTTATCTGGAAGCCCTATGATATAACTGATTTGTCTAGCGATGCCTTACGGTCATATCATAAAGTGTGTATTATAATGACGCCACAGACAACATCATGTATGACGTCATCATCGTTAGATAACGTCGCACAGGCGTGACGTTGCATCCGAGGCGGATTTCGCCCGCATCCAAAATTAAATAGAAACGATTGCCTATTTGTGCATATCAGTATACTAGTTACATGATAAATATGATCTCATATCAATGCATATGAAATATATCAAAGTAGTTTAAAAAATACAATATCCCGCTCGTGTGACGTAGAATTAATGAACTCCTTTAAGAACGGTCAAGTCGGATAATTATTCCTATAAGATGCTCTATTTGCGAGACATTCTATGACATCATTCGCCTTTAGATATCAGAGCCTCCCTAAATGTGACTGAAAGGACGATGACCCTGCACTCTGAACATAAGGAAAATGTGTACCAGCACTGAAGTTGACGCGCCAGCGACATTTTGTAACACTACACAACATAATTATAATTATATTTGATAATTATTTTTTAATGGCATTTTGCATGTGTAAGTGTGTATTTACCATTCATGGCTCTCAAATGCCAATCCACTAACTGTGTTCCATCACAGAGAACATTGAACAAAATAGTACTGTACGGATCTGATTTCACGAAACAACAGGGGAGGTTATCGTAAATAGGAATGTTTGATTACGACAATAACACACTCATAACTGTAAATATTTAATAACTCAGAAACCGAAAGATGGTTTTAGCTCAAGTATCCCGGCTAGTTTGAGCTGCTACTGAAGGGCCATTATTGAGTGATAGCTGTCCGCCATGTGGATTTAGCAGGGTATAATTTTATATATAGCAAATTCAGTGCATTTGATCTGTCTAGGCAGTGACACACACTTAAACCAAGGTTGGCATACAATATAAATGCTTAACGTGGATTAAACTATGGTTCCTGTGGTAGAGTGAGTGGTAGGGATATATCAAATTTACACTTTGTAAATATTTAAATTCAATTATTAAAGTATTATACGTATATGCCTTACATGCTAATTGGAAAATAAGCTTAGCTTTATGTTAGGGAGGTATACATGGTAGTTTTTAATTAGAGATCGAATGCTTCGAGGACATTTGAGCCACCGCCTGTGATTGAGGTCCTTAACTTCTAGTCAATAACAATGGAGAAAAATGTGAAGACGTGATATTTTTGCTCTATTTAGATTTGGATATCAACGTATTCACATATGTTTATCACAAGCTATAATGTATTGTTAAAAGTTAGACTGTCAATTCCCTTCTTATAAACATCGTTAGTAATAGTACATATCAGAATGCTTTGTATGCGATAGAATCTTAAGGTCGAGATACATTACTTACAGTGGTTTGATGTTGGAGGGACGGAATTGTTTTAGTTAGATAAGCTAACGTTAAAATGTAATTGTTTCTTTATTAATGATGTTTTTGTTTAAAAGGTTTTCATTACAGTTGCATCATTTTGACAGTTGTTGGCTGCCTGTCAGTAAGACGAGCATTATGTTGTTTATTTCCTGCCTAATTATTTGTATACATGTTCTGGCAAATGTCCGTCCACGCACGCCCCCACATTCATCATGCATCTACCGACATTTGTAAACGTATCAAATCATAGGAAGATACGTAGTTGTACAAAGGTCTGATAATCGCTAATACATTGCTCGAGTATTAACATATAGTTTATTATACCTTTCCTCCAAACTTAACATCGGAATGCCATAATCACACACATTTCATACTCGATATTTGGAATCCTTTTTAGATCTAATAGCATTTGTTTTGGGCAATCTACTTTGCTATTTACTACCATAACTCCTCAAACCATGCATTCATTATATGATAGCATTATCTTACTTAAAATGACGCAGAAACAAGTTTTTATTGTTTAATTCCGATCGTATACTGTATGAGAGTAAAACCATACTTTTTGTTGAGTTTTATAAGTCTCACATTTCTTTGCGTGATGAATTTAAAACGATACGAAAAAGACCAAAAGTCAACTGAGATCTGACAGAAACGTTTACATTGTCAGTTAATATGCCGACAATATTTCGGCGTATGCTTTTATTGACCTTGTGATTTAGGCCAGGACCGATGTGTGCAAAATACCAATTTGGTATGCGACAGGATGACCCTGGTGTAACGGAATTCTAAACTTTGTTATAGTACCTTAAGGTCGTATTATCTTCTCAGAGTTCTATCACATCTTCGAAAATATATTCTATCACACGATTTTTGTCCCTCTCCGGCCAGGTCTCTCGGTCCATACTTTATAGTTTGCTCCCCTGTTGTTATTTTGACAAGGAACTTGTTTAAATAACAACTGATGGTCTAGATTGAGATTATCCTGTAACACTGTCATAAATCTGTCCCTCTCTATTAGATACTATAATCATATTTTGAGTTGACTTAGTGGTTAGGGAAGTCGAAAAGGAATGTTTACGTGTACACAAGACTGATGTCTGGTCAAATATGATTGATGAAACATCAAGATTGTATTCCAGGTGATCTAAAAAAAGGACAAATCCTTTTACACCATAATGGATATACGGACATATCTACGGACACGTGGACATAGCAAATCTCTGCCGCAATCTACTTGAATAAATTTTAAGATAAATGAATTTGAAGAATGTATTTCTATATTACAATAAAGCTTGGGACACGATATAAAACCTCATTGCACTAAGACTGTCCTTGTGGTATCGTACAGTCAGAATTTATTATTGGGAACATTAATCAACGTACGCAGATAAAACGTTTATCTGACAAAGACTTCATGTGATCAGTGATTTCCTTGAAGATTATCCTAAACTTGACCATATCATCAAAAGTACGACCAGTTTATCTTTATTGATTTAAGTCGACATATGTTCAATTTTTATTGGCTTTATCAAGTTGACAATACAACTGGATTTCGTATAAAGAAATAGGTGGAGTTCATCAAGTGCATATCATGCCCGAGTTTTTACGACAATTGAGGCGAGTAGTCGTTGATCGGATATATGGGATTACTTTGTTATGTTTAACGTCCTATTAACAGCCAGGGTCATTTAAGGACGACCTCCCGTGTATATGGTGTGTTGTGTGTAACGTCCTATTAACAGCCAGGGTCATTTAAGGACGACCTCCCATGTGTACAGTGTGTTGCTGTGTGTGAACGTCCTATTAACAGCCAGGGTCATTTAAGGACGACCTCCCGTGTATATGGTGTGTTGTGTGTAACGTCCTATTAACAGCCAGGGTCATTTAAGGACGACCTCCCATGTGTACAGTGTGTTGCGGTGTGTGAACGTGTGTTTTATTTGGAAGGCTGTATTATGTCATGATATTATTGAACTAGGTCACCATGTAGTTCTATGTCAAATTCGGTTTAAGGCGCTGTCCAATGAAAACTTGGTTTGCTAATATTTATTTGCATATCACATGGTTATATGGTGCCTCATGTTTTTAATGAGTGCGACATCATATTTTCCAAACTTATATTTGCTCACAAAGTAAAGACGTCACAATAAATACCTACCTGCAAGGGAAATAATTATGTAATATGACAAGATGAAATTGTTAAAATATAGAAATTCTATTTAAAACGCTCTCTATTGAGGACTTCGATAATTGTTATCTAAACAACATAGATAATAATTGTCTTTATTTAGGTTACAAACTGAATCAGACATTTGTCTCATATATGGTCAAGCATAAGCCATAATTCACAAATGTTTAAGACTTAAGCAATTTATTCAAAGGTTTTACGACCTTGTGAATTGATATGTTCATCGTAACAGCTTATTCACATGCAAGTATTACCTAATGACATATTCTCACAAAAACCATACAAAACGAAAATATCTGCATTTCAAAATTTGAACTAAAACAATACTATTTTCCTTTTATTCCTTTTACTATTATAGAAATGTATTAACAAAATAACATTATGTAATAATTAAAAAAAAAAAATCACGCTGAAAAATTACCTAATTAATTGAAGTCGTTCTTCTTGTGTCGTAAAACACATCCTTATTTTGAATATTTTGAATATTAATGGTGCTGTGCGGGAGATGGTTTAGGGAGTCTTCCATAATCCACCCAAATCATTGCCATTCAATACATGTGACCACCCACCTCCTCTATAATATACTTACCAGCGAAATGTGATCATTTGAATGCAATAAAGTTCAAATTTCAGTGTATTTATAGACGTCATACACCTTAACCTATCTCTAAAAGTCTATTAGATATTTAATATCTTTTATGCAATTTTAATGTATTTCTATATTTAAACAAATTTATTTTATATTAAGAATTAAATGCAAATGTACACATCATATTGAATGTATAAACATATGCTAAAGTTTAAAAAGCAATTAACTTATACACTGACAGATGACGGACTATTCTATAAGATAATCTCATTTCTTTGTCATTTCTGACGTTTTGTGCCCAAGCCCTGATTTTATGATAATTGAAACTTAAAAAATTGAATTTATAATGAAGTTTTAAATATATTTGAGAAAATCCATCAAAACCTCATGAATTAATTTCAAATATTGGTTGGTTGATCACGTTTAACGTCGTAATAGGAGGTAAGTTAATTTATGGATTACCTCCCCTGCATACGCTGTGTTACATAAGAGAAAATTATGCCTTTGTTTGTGAGACTACAGTTTGATTGATTTGTGTCTCCCTGTAATTATAGACATTGCATTGTAATGATAACGGACAAAAGAGTCGCACACACTCCTTTTATTTTGGACGGGTTTGGTTAATACTTGATGAGGCCTAACTGCTATGGTCATGCTTCTCTCGATGGCGTTGGTAGGCTGCGGTATGTCCCTTTAGATTATGCGCTTAGGCAAACTGTGGTTATAATTGGATGTAATTATTGATGGCGTTGGGAGGTTGCGGTATATCCGTCGTATGTCCCTTTATATCATGCGCTGTGAGGAAACGGTATAAGTTCCATTTCGGCTATAGTTGGCTGTAATCAACACTTGCATTATATGACCGGCTGAAATGTAGTCTCGCATTACCCAGACTCTCGCCGCCCTGAACGAGAGTCTGGTCCAGTTCGTATATCCGTTTTGTGATTTGAAATCGAGGCTTACCGAAAAATCGGTAAAGTTTTTCATTGGCTGATAGATGCACACCCACAAATATGACGGATACAAATTTGAAGAAACGTTGTTAGCCACACTTAAAAACGATAAATAGATTTTCAGTTCAAAAAAATACAAATAAATTTTCTTCGGGATACCGTTAACGTTATGCACAAAGAAGATGTTTTGTTCTATCGTCCATGTTTGTTTACCGTTTCAGCGCGCCCTCAACCGGTCGCAAAATTTAAAGACGAAACGGATCAAACTCTCGTTCAGGGCGGCGAGAGTCTGGTGAATGAGAGACTAGCTGAAATGCAATTGTCGTCGGCGACATGAGTGATAAATGTAACGCAACCAAAAGATTATGCAACAGTCCTCCACAGAAAGAATGCTTTAGATTTTGTACATTGCCATTTCCAGATAAAAATGCCACAATGAATACTGTTTGTAATTATTTTTGTAAGAGGATTATGAATTTAATTTTATCTGATATTTTTGTTCCTCTTCTAAACTACTTATATACTTTCCTATAGCTCTCCATTACTGGCCTTTACTAACGCAATCGGAAGGAAAGCTGAAGAAAGCTTTATTTCATGGAGACATTAATCAGTGGTAGCAGTGACAAAGTTTCACGCGAGTTTACTAGACCGATATACATACTTTGAACGTTTGAAGATGACAAAACTCATTTTTCTTGAAAATAATAATTTTGGATGTGATATGACGAGCATATCTGACAAGTCAGACCAGGAACCTACCCGAATTAGTTTCAGTTATCTTGGTGACATAATGGCAGTGACATAGCTTTTCGATTAATTCCGAACGTTTTTATTTTTTTTTGTTCGATGCATTCTTTATTTAGCCTTCCGAAATCCATACATCCGTTACGCATATATTCAAGATCTTATCTGACCGATTTATTCATAAACAATTTTTCCTATAAAACAAGTGTTCGTATTTATACGGTACTGACATCAGGTTTTTATACTGTGTTCAAACACGCTTAACGAGAAGACCAAAAGGAGGCGTAGTCTGAATTAATGAAGCATAGACGTAAATATACCGTAGATATTGGACATATTTTTCACATATTAATGTCTTCCTTTGACAGTAATAATTGACACGAATGTCTGACCGTCAATAAGCCCCCTGTCTCAATAGGTATAAGTATTTTTCGTATTTAGTTACCTACCACGTTTACGATGAAGGTCTCGTTATGAATCCTAATGAGCGATTTAATTGGTCGGGGTGACCCCTCCCACGGTCTTCACACGGTGTTGCCACCGGTAAAAGCTATTCAGTTACCTGTGAATGGTAGGAGTTTTGTAATTGAGCACATTGATTCAATATTGATATATTCAATTCATGGTACTCATATATTTGCATACGAAATATGAAAGTTGTCAAAAAGTGATTCTAGCACGATTTTACTTTAAACCGTGAGCAAAAACAAACTCTCGTGATCTTATTTACGTTGTATGTAGTTTCTCTCGATAACCATTTCATCTTTTTCTTCAGATATACAAGTGAAAATAACAACCATTAAAAGTACTCTTGAAAGTGAAGTCAATATTCAGCCGATGAAAAATATATCATTACTGTCTGCTCTTCTAGCAGTCTTTAACTACGAGTTCAATGTATGAGCAAACTAAGAAATACAACAGAGTATGGTATACAACGTATACAATCTTAATTATGTCTCAAATGGTATATTTCCTTCCATCTACTGTTTAAACATCATATAAGTTTACTGTCGAGGTGTATCGAAGACTCTGAGAAGATCATGACATATTGTCACGTTTTACTAAAACCTAGCTGAAAAGCAGCTTTTGATCTATACGATACTGCCGTGGTAGTTTTCAACTCTTTATGGGGATTAGTTTGTGAATACAGTTGCAATAATTTGGTTCAGACACACATGCGTTAACCATTTAGAGAGTCTATACACCAAACAATGAACATTGTTCCATTTCATTTCATGCACTCGTGTTGTATCTAGTTATAAATGTGGATCTGCATACGTTCGCCTAACAAGCTAGTACGAAAAGGATAAATCGATAAATACTTGTACCCCTACACACTGTCATTCATCAAACACATACTCTAAAGGTTTGTATGGGTAATGGAATGGAACGACATGATAGATGAAACTTCAAATTAATATGATTTATGTTTTTATTGTTCAATAATAAAAGCAACGTTTTCAAATGCGAATTTATCAAATTGATTTTACCATTACGTTATTTGTAATCACTGATAAAGTGCGGTTCCTATAAGGAAGAGGGAAAACAGTTCGTTTATGAACGTAAACAAGGTTATACAAATGTATTGCGCTTGACACGGTTACTTAAACACCTTTTAAACTCATAACGAGATCGCTCCATATTGAAATAGTGTCGATTTGGACACTCCTCCAGCACAATGTGCAATGTAACGATTAAAATAATAGTGTTCTGACATTGTATGTCAAAAGGACATATAAAATATGTATTTTTATTTTTGTAAAATACTAAATATATACCTGTTTGTATTAATATATATCTACTATGGCTGTTATACATATGCAAAAAGGGTATATGCCAGTGTGAAACAAATGTGTCAATTTTAGGGAGAAAGCCTTTATAAACAATGTCTGCTGTGAAATCCCTCTAACATTTGTCTAAAATTGTTTAAAATTGAAATTGAATAATTGCTACCAATTATTATACATAATACGATAAACATTTTGGCTTTCGGATGACACAGTGTTAATGTCGTTCACTTGATTCTCATCAGATGTGACAATGTATTGGATAATCTGCCAATAGAGACACGTTTTCCGCGCTTCTATCAGTTTTGGCTAACATTTAGACAGATCTTCTATACGGACCAAAATGTTCGATTAAGATAATTTGATGTAACTTGACTGCTATTGTTGGAAAATAAAACAAAGTTTGCAGCTGTGTGAAAAGTCCATTTATAATCTTAGTCTTAAGAGTGATACAATGTAAACAATATTTGTCATGGAAACCGAAGGTAAAAATAATGTCAATATACCACTTTGTCCCAATTTCCATGACGAAGTGCTACCAAATGTAACTGGAACCTATTTTGAAAAACAGTATCTGTAAAGCAAAATTTGCATGGTTTCTTTACCATAACGCTACGATAATGCTCTCTATCATACCACTAGTTATACCTTCAGACAACATCATGATATAAATACAATGACTACCTTTATGTTTCTAAGGCTCGGAACTCTTAGTCTTCCTTCTTTAAGTAAACCATGGATCACATAGAAGTATTTTTACTCTTCGTAAATCGAAATGAAAGTAGCGCATTAACTGGTGTAATGGGTCTATTAAGAGAAGGAAATTACCTCGTTTTAGGCTACATGTATTTTGATTTCCGAGCTAAGTCCAATCACAGTTCAAGAGAAAAGTTAAGAGTGTTGCCTCTTTGACGCTGCTAACCATAATTGTATGTTAAATATGCTCTTAACTGTTTTAATACTTAAGTGTTAGCAACAAAGTCATTTGTTATGCTCTTGTTCTTCTAACGTATATTCACCCTTTAATCGAATCTATATAAATCTCTCAAGGTCAAGTAGACATTCTTTCAAGGTCAAGCCGTCTCTTCACTATGATGGTACGTTCCACTCTTGAGTATTATGCCATCCATGGTCATCAATAACTTCTTTTCAAATAGACTTATTTTGCCCAGCACAAAACACAAAATATGTGATGAACTAAAGCTGCTATGTTTTACTGTAGCTACCATCTTATTAAAGCTTTTGAGTGTTGATCACATACTTAGATTCTCACCTTGCATATGTTTGGCGTTGTGAAACATTCAAACAAGTGATCATAAAATGAAAAAACTTCCTATCTTTCTTTCTCGCGGTTATGTATTACATGTTAATGTATCGAATGTTATTAATTTACAACAATATGGATACGTTTGTTTAAAAAAATATATCTTAAAAATCAATTTTTATTATAATTTATGTGTTATAAACGAGAACCTGTTCTAGTAGATCAAGTATATGAAGAATATCTTATGATCACATTTGGAGTAATAAAATGAAACAAGAGGCCCATGGGCCTTAACGGTCACCTGACATCCAATAGTAATTTGTCATTTAAGGGCCAACATAATAGCTATGAGGGACTTTAACACATGGTGTGTTAATTTTTCCCTCCTGTACTCAACACAGAAGCTGAAGTAAATATGAACTGATGTTGATGAAACTCTGTATGCAATGAGGTCTTGGATGAATTTGCATACTGGAACAATTTATCATAACTGACATTTTTTTGTTATTTTTCTTTCTAATCTTATCATCCATGGACCCTTGAACAGTATACGAAATAAATGAGTGTTTGGGATCCTGAAAAAAAATCATCATATTCAGAATATTCTTGTATTCAAATTTTGTATAATTTTCACCAAAATCTGTAAATGAATCAGTCAAGATAATTAATATACGTGGGTCATTATTTGCATGCTACCCGTCTGATATTGAAAAATCACAAAAACACTTTATATATAATATTAACACTTTTAATGTATCAACTGATATGAATAACAATTACCTGATATCAATATCAATGTAATTTACATCATATCACATGCAATTGTACCTAATTGGTATATATGGCCACCAATTTATCATCTGTCCAGGTAAAATGTCTGTGGTGTTACCCATCACAACTTTGTGTAAATTTGAGGGGGGGGGAGAGTTGCTTTTGCACAGTTTCCCTTTGACACAAGGTCAATATATACCCAAGAAGTATTCAATATTGGCCCTGCAGGTAGGGCGTTAGAATTGCACCTGCTGTCCCTATTGCATGATCGTACAAGGCGACTAAATTTAGGATCTTATCTTTTCTATTCTTCCTAACTGACTTTATCCTTCCTAATGCCTCCCTTGGCACCGCCTCACTTTTGGCCTTGAGTTGAGCGTTCGCCCCTGTGAGGAAGGCTCTGGGTTCTGTCCCCTGGCCGAGACACACCAAAGTCTGTAAAAGTGGTAGTTTCTGCTCCTGCTTAGCGCTCAGCAAAAAGGGAGTGGGACGTCTGGTTCGCCCGTTGTCAGTATAATGTGACCGGGTGGGGTGTGTTGCTTGGTGTCTTCGGCGACATGCTTCAGTGATATAGCACTATAAAAAGGGCAAAAGTTCCACTATACAAGAAGACACAACATGAATATACCGCAGTCTCCTGAAACGCGCACCTCGCACAACATACACGCAACACACCGCATACATGGGAGGCCGTCCTTACATGACCATAGCTGTTAATAGGACGTTAATTAATCAAACAAACAAACAAAAGTATTCAATATAAACTATAGCAAACTTAGCCTCCTCCCCAGGGGCAAACAAAGAGGCAAAGGGTTATAAAATTCACAATTCTGATAAAGCACCACAATATCTTTAGAACACAAGGTCCAATAATAGCATTATTACAAAAGACATTAACTCTATAATATAGTTACCGTCGAAAATTTCCCTTTTTCAAACTCATCCTAGATCTTGTTGATATAAGGCTACATACAGAGTTTCATCAAAATCAGTTCACATTTACCAAAGTTATCTATTTACAAGCAAATGATAAAATTATAACAAAGGGCAATAAATTGTACGTTACTGTCGAATAATTCCCATTGATATAAGGCTACATACAAAGTTTCATCAACCTCGGTTAACATTTACTCAAGTCATCATGTTCACAAAGTAAAGTTAACGCATGATGGACAATAGGCTATTGCAGTAGGTCACTATGACGTATGGTCAGGTGACCTAAAAATAGTAACAGTGACCTTGACCTGGCAATCCTGAAACTGTATCTTGTCGAAAATATTATGGTTCTTTAAATTTGTCTGATGTTTGATCAAAATCACTCAAGGAATGAAGCCGCTAGAGCACTGAAAAGGATTTTCTAAAAATAGTAACGGTGACCTTGACCTTGACCCTGCAACCTTGAAACTCAAACTTTTTCAGTCCTTTGTATTTGTGTGCAGTTTGATCAAAATCACTCAAGGAATGAAGCCGCTAGAGTGCTGATAGGGATTTTCTAAAAAATAGTAACAGTGACCTTGAACTTGACCCAGCAACCCTGAAACTCGAAGTCGTCCGAGATATTATGATCCTTTTTCCATGTGTGAAGTTTGATCAAAATCACTCTAGGAATGAAGCCGCTAGAGTGCTGATAGGGATTTTCTAAAAACAAATAGTAACAGTGACCTTGAACTTGACCCAGCAACCCTGAAACTCGAACTCGTCCGAGATCTTGTTAATATTAACCTACATACAAAGTTTCATCAATCTCGGTTCAGGTGACCTAAAAACTTGATATATTATAAATTGTGACATGGGCGATATCACATCTTCATTCCCAAAAGTCACATTATGCATTTAAATAATTCCGTTATATTTCAATTTAAGATGTCATCTTGTTTGGCTATCAGAATCCCCTATAAAATGAATGTTAAATTTAAAATGCGAGTAAAAAAAAAAAAATCTCAAACAATATAGCAACGTGATTAAGAACAAAGTATATAGAGATCTAACACCACATTCATGAACAGTAACGTACTGGCATGCTAAATAGAGTAACGCCTACATTCTGTGTTTGTTTTACTTAAAGAACGCCTAGGAGGCACCATCGCCTTGCCCTGTTTTATTGTGTTGATAGAAACACTTCCGTAAACATCTATAGGGATTTTTAATTGCACAAAAATGCAACCATTACAGCACTTACGACAACTTAGTTGCTGGAATCGATGCGCACCAGGGTGTCATTTCCTGCCCTGGATAAAGTTAGTTTACACGGAAACATTCAGATTGGCGCATTGAACCTGCTTACATATCAACACTTCTCGTTTCAATTATCCAGATTTCACATTTTACTATAGATCAAAAAAAAGTTTAGATTTATGTTGGGTTTTAATTTAAGTATTGAGATTAGATTACGTTTCTTTTAACCAAAAACTGTTTTTAGCAAAGAAAACAAATGGCCACTTTTTTTCCGTGCATGTTATTTAAAATTTATCATTACATGTATATTTAAGCTTTACAACAATGTACCTATCAGTTGGGATCTCTAAAACAATTTTTTGAGCTCAAAACAATTGCTTGTACACATGCATTCCAGTTTAAAGATATTTGCAATCTATACATGGTATCTCCATTGGTAGACTCGACATCAGTCTCTTGAATTTTAAAACGATCACTAAAATTTTGCTTAATGATTTTTATCTCTGTAGTGTATTTTATTCCTAGTTTCAAACTTGGAAGATATGTATGATCTTAAATGAGTGTTCATTTCATAAAACGAGATTTTTAAGAAAAGATTTTTTTGTAATTTTTTTGCGAGCATTACAGAAAACATAAATCTATATTACATAATTGCAATAACTTACATTAAGGAGAATTTCAATGCGTTCCGAAAAATTCAGCGGAGTCCGTCATTTTAACATCCTCGAATCCGACATCACATGATTGTTTACATAAGTTGACGTCACAATGAATGTTTATCCAATGAAAAGGGTTCCATTATAATAGCCACATAATCAAAAATATTACAAGGGCAAAATCATCGATTTCAGACGAGTTATCTGATAAAACAATGTACCACAAGTTGACTTTGTGCTGTAAAAGAGCTGTCTTTTTATGTTTAACATAAAAATGAGAATAATGTTTACTTTGGTAGACAACCTATAACGCACAAACGCGATTGAAGAAGCTTTCAGTATTGATCTGTTTCAATTAAGACATCTGTATTTTCTTGGCATAACGATCCTGCTATAATTGTAGAGAACGCATTTCTCTATCCCCCTTGTTTTCGAAAATTCTACACTAATGGTCCCCTGAGATTTCACCTCGATGACGTGTTAATCATGTGTCAACACAACAAAACAAAAGGTTTATTTACTTCTGATGTATATTAAAGATTAACTCACTGTTCAGTGGCCAACCTTGAACTAAACATACCTTGGTTGTAGTAAATTAAGAAGAGTGGGAATGCGTTAATGTTTAGAGTATACTCTGTAGCTATTACAGACATTAATGTTACTTACGAGTGACATAAGACAAATGAAACACGCAGCAAATTGTTTATTTCCTAAGGTAGTAGAACGATCCTGCAATTACCCAAAACACAACGTCAACTTTACAGCAAAACTGTACATGCTGATGATTGTAGTGTAGTGGTATCACTTTTTACACGAAAACATAAACTAAACATAAAGTCTCGTTTACTATACATATCCAGGACATCCATAATGAAAACATTTTATTTTATTTTCCATAAATATAATATTTTATTTTCCATAAATATGATATTTCAATTTTATTTTCCATTAATATAATAATTTATTTTATTTTCCAAAGCTATAATATTTCATCTTTTTGGAGTTACAGAATTACGATTCACTTAGTTCTATACAAAAAAAACCCCAATAAAAACCAAGCAAGCGTCAGTTTGTACAGTTATATTTGGTTCCAGCTTGAGGATTGATGTACTTTTGTTACCGAAGTTGGATATTTATGATTTATTCATTGAGACCCATTCTTGTAGGAGGAGATCAGCTGATATGCGTTATTCCTCCACCAAATTGGATTTTACACTCTAGGTGTAAACTGAGATAATGCAGCACTACAACCCAGCGTGTTAACATTTCTAATATGGTAAAAGGTAATTAATATAATTATACGAAAGGGATCAAATGTCGAAACAGTTGACCGTAAAAGTGTTAATATTTATTTGTATTACCTTGGCGTTTATTTATGTAAGTTTCATTCTGAATTTGTTGGAATTTAACATTCGCTGTGGTTAAAAGATAACATTTTCCGTGGTATGAATGTGACACCTGTGTAATTGGATCAGACCGTAATCATCTAAATCAGCTTGTCATGGCGTCAACATGGCTAGTACAAAAACATGGTACCTCAGCATCATGGAGGCCGAACATCATTCCTGTTCGGAAAGGGCCTTTAGGGAACTTTAGCCTCCATGTATTGAATGCATAAAGTGATAACGGCGGGAGGCAAACCACAAACGATAGAAATGATATCTCCGAATAATTAATCACAGGAGATGAATATCTCTGACAAATAATCGTTATCAAAGTTAATCCTGAGTGGAAGCGTTATGGAATGATACGCTTGGCAGCAAAACACGAGCTAATTGCCATATAAGGAAAACTATAACGGAAGTGTGAAGTGCCAGTAACAAAAAGAAGTGTTAAATTATATACCAGCACGGCATAAGTTGCTAACAAATTACATTCTCCTTTTTAAACATTGCAGAACATATCCGAAAATACTAAAAGCACTATACTCCACTTCGTGAGTATTCTATTGTACCCTCACAATGACTCAAAGATTTTCTTTTGATGAGACCAAAGTTAATTCTGCATGATACATCACATCTAAATTTCAAGACACATGACAGTAGATTGCACTATAATTAATGACATTTCATTGTTTCCTTGTTAACTGAGTAGGGATTGAATGTCATGTCTACAAATATCTATTATATATTTGTATTAAGTCAGACGAATATGAGCAGTTTTAGAGACCTTCTTCAATACTTTTTATATTCAATAAGGAAACCATTTCATGATCTTAAAGACAAAAATATTATGTCATTTTATTTTCATCTTTGCTTTTAAAATGGATCACAAAGGACAAATGCTGTCGCTATTAGATGTTTGATTGTTGCTAAATTTGTCGAAGTGAAACATTGATTAGTAATAGTACATCTGCTCCTCGGAAAGTCTTGTTTAGTAACACCACACAACCAACCGTTATTACATGCATTTATAATACAAATGGAGTCTCTTCTGTTTGATATGATGAAAGAGTTCCCGGATGAATGTGAAAGTGTCGTGTAAGCAAGATCTCCCTGTCACGACCTGTCTATCCGAAATTAAATCATTGCTTATAACTATCCACAGAAAATAAAGCAGATGAATTTATAACATCCAGGCCCAGACAACATCTCTTTCCCACGAGGACAATTTATTAAGAATTTCATTGTCTATCCACAGACATGGTAAATCCGCGGATGGAGTCTGTCCAACCAAGGTATCCTCTGGTCGCCATTTCACAAAAATTGCGTAATAGTCGATTACTTTCAGAAGGATTGTGTTCTGTATTGGATGGGATAGGATATGGTGGAGATACTATACATAACGTATAAGCACAGACAACTCTTAACCCAAATTCGTTAAGTAATGCTAATATTCCGTCTTTGCATGTTACGGAATTTGCTCCCTTGTGGGTAGGTATCCATTGTGACGTCATTATATTTCATGGACGCAATTCACGTCGTTTTCTCGAAATAAATGTGACGTTACGCTCGCAAACACATTGCATCACAATCAATACCTACCCGCAATGGTAGATAACGAAGCTTCTTTGATCTTTTATTACAGCCTTCGTCAGCTTCTACCGCGGGCAGTTGGGAGTCGGAACTTTCGGTATTATGCTTTTGCTATATATTTCAATGTAGTTTTCGCACTCCCTTGCCGGATTCTTGTTTCATATTTGTGAGATATTAAGAAACGTCTCTAACTATATATTATTTCGGGTGCAGAAATTATCACTTTGAACGTAGTTACTTCACAAGAAACACATAGATCAGTACATATCAGAGTAGTCTATTTATATACGACTGCAAACTATATGGATGTTCATGAGAACATTTATAACAAGAATCTAGCTTAAATCATATTTCGTAGATCTTACTCCGAAGCTAATAAAAATCAAGTCGATTCCACTATTAATATACAGCGTATTGAACACAAAGATGTAACACTTTAATTGAAACAAAGAACACGTATTCTACATACTCTGAAAAAATACAAGAATATTTAATACCATAAACCTGTCTGTTTTATATCATAAGGGCAGAAACAGCTGCAATGTTATAGATATAAATTGGTAGTTTATACACATACATTGAAAGTACATAATATGATTATACATGTAGATAATGTTGTCAGTATATTAAATGATCTTTAAAGGAAGGTTTCGCACAATGAAATATAAAGTTTACGAAATTGAAATTTATCCTGTTCATAGATATAATCTTCAAATCATTTTCAATGCATACAGCGAACAATATGGGTGGTCAGTTGCCTAGCTTGACTAGGAAAATACTCCTCTAAAAATAGAGCGAAGTTATCTTTACATAGAACATGACGTATTTTTCCCAAAATGAGGCCGCGCTGGCACATGTGCTGAAATTTAACTCGCCACGTGCAACATAGTCCAAACAGAATCCGGGCGAGTTCCGTTTGCGGTGTGTCTTCTGTTTCTTCTATTGCTACATGCCATCTCTGAGTTTCATTCCCTAGATATATATCCTAGGATGCTACCGATTCCATTCTAATTTCCTACTCTTTGATGCCGATTCCGAGACATTTTTTCTCATACGCTTTCGTTCAGTCATTTTGTTCACTTTTAGTGCGTAACAATAGGCATGCGCGAAACGTCGACAACACAATCCATTACAGCTTCATTTGCATACAATCCTGTCAGCCTGACGATCGTAATAAATTTTGTATTCAAGGCACATTTGTTCCATCTCATACGCATTAAGAAATTAAATTGAGGTAATTTAATATGTTTTTTCATATTTTCTTCCGTTTATAGGATTTTACAAAAACACATTTATTTGGTTGGGCGAAACCTAACTTTAAAGATGCTCCACCGCCGACAGAGCATAAATGATGTTCATCATTTGAACAATAATTGGTGTTTAATCGTTTATATATATGTCTAATTAACACAAAAATGATATAAAATAATATATTTTGCCTTTGGTGCATGCACAATCAGTACTTCATTCCATATAGGATATAGTGGCACGGAATTTGTTTTCGCGATGCAATTAATTTTATTTTTATATATTTTTGACTTGAAGTAAAATTAGAAGCTGAAACTTTTCAATGGTGGTAATGTTGTAAAGTAAGTAACTTTTGTAACTGAAGAAAAAAACTAAATCGTCTGCTCCTGTTTTTAATAGTGAAAAAATACCATTTGTCAGCGGTGGAGCATCTTTAATGTCCTTTCTTACCTACAATGTATATATATCAATGACGTATAAGGTACAATTAGTTGTCGATTCTCTGTATTGATCGCATTACCTAGGACATTCATAAATCGACACCATGTAGTGTTATTAAAGATTTAAAAATATCCGAATCCGGTCCAGATATAGGTAACAGTACTTCTAACACCCCCATGACCTAAATATAAATAGTAACGTCTCTCATTTGATCCCCCATGTCTACTATCAACTCCATGTACAATATATTGTGATAGCATATCTAAAGTGGTTAAGTAGCTAAGTCAATTGGAACTTCTATTGTACATCAAAGCCGTGTCTCAAATTCAAATTCAAGACGTAAGATTGTTTTCTTTATCAACAAAACGCTTACGAAAATAAAACCATTATTACAGCTTCGTTCAATTTAGAAATAAAATGACAGTTCACCATGTTTACAGAAAGTTAAATCAGAGCGCTTGAATACGTTACTGTAATGTACTTACGTTGTTATTGTGTATGACGGATCTTCAGACTTGTAATGTGACTGACGCCAATGTAATCAAGCGCAAAAGATTTTAACTACATGTGTAATCTACTGTTAGCAGATTAATGATGTATTAGATACAGACTATACGATCTCATAAACATTTTAAATGCATATCATAACAAAACCTTTTCATAAATACAATCATGTATTTGTATAAGTTCTTAATGGATCCATGCACTTTCCCCTTTATCAGACGGTTTTTTTGCGAGTTTTGGCGTACCCAAATTGTTTTCGTAAAGTCACATACTGTATAAGTAATACATCATCAGCTTTTACAATCTTATAGCTAATACAAGTCCAATTCCTGATAAAATGACATGCCTACATATTGAAGTCATGTGATGCATTTATTGTTTCCTATGATCAACACACAAAACTATGACATATATATATATATAACGTTCATTATCGTAACCGATTTCTCCTGTGCTTGGTAGTCTGGATACACTTACACTTGTTGCTGTAACTGTGTAAACTTAGAAACTAACATTTGAGATATTCTCTCTTCTTCTCTTTATTATGTACTCTTTTATAGAAACGTTTTCTGTGTTGAGCGCCCGTCCCCCTCAATATTGCTCTCAGGCCTGCCCCTTAGCAGTGTTGGGCAGCAGGTACAGTCCTTCAGCCTTATCTGCAGGACCACTATACCTGCTCAACAGTTTTCTTAACGATTGGTTCATTATCAATTTCTCTTAGCACGCGATAGATTTCATAATCATCATTACATTCCAAGAAGTCGCAAAATTTGTTTACTATCATATAATTGCTGTCGGATAAGTTTCACTAGATTTCGATTGTTTCCCTACAGCGCTGACATTTGTTACTTAGTGGCTCTGACTTATGTTTTATGCATCGGTGTCCGCGATATGACTTGAAGAAGAGAAGATAAAGAGAACTTGTACTTCTATGACCCAAAACACTGATAATGTCCTGATCTTTGAAGCCTTCACTATTCAGAAAAGTTAACTTTGGAGCATGAATGGAGTGGTTAGTATATTCTGCGGACAGCTCTGTACATTTGGTTACCTTGAATGTTCCCAAAGTGTTTTTTCCAACAGCCTTGTTTTCGTCTTCGTCGTCATCAGAAAAGGACGACCTAGGATGCTCGAATAATGCCGGGCATCTTTTATAACGCTTACTGATATATTTTTGGAATGGACACATTGAGCATGCATATGTTTCCAATCATCCTCGGTCTCGTTAGTAGTACCTTTGTGATTTTTCGTTTTCTCCGACTTGACTTTTAAAACATACTTAAGTCCATCTGAATCATTACTCACATCAAAGTTAGACACATTGAGATATCTCGACTTTTCACAGCCACTTTGCAGACGTATTACAGTATTTCAAACATTGTCTTGTTCAGAAGACCTTATGGCGCGTTTGGATTTAATGCAACTGGATGGTCGCATAACTTTGCCATATCTCCTATAATATAAAAATTGAACAAATTAAGCAGGTAAACTTTGAAAACGATTATCTGAATTGTTCAAACTAATTACTATTTTGTACCATGTACTTGTAATAAGTTTCCTAAACATTAACAAACGACACATACCTGGATGAATGGGCTCCTTATGTTTAATAACTCCATTGCCTTCAGATCTCGCATGTTTCAACATACTTTTGAATACGTTGTTTGCCTTAGCAAATTTTGCGTTATTGACGATATCAAAATCCTGTTTACATTGAGATTATTGTTAATGCCCAGATTTCTCCCCTTTATAATTTCCCTAAGCACTGTTATTGGAATTTTTTTGGCTTAATTCGTTTTAAGGCTTTGTTGAGCCTCCGAAGATGCATCTGAATCGTCCTTTCCAAAACCACGAGCCATTTTGATCGCTGAACGACGAAGACGCAACCCAAGTGCATACGACGTCATTATGACGTTATGTATTTGGTCGCGTGCTAATGTCTGGGAAAATATACTTTGATATAGTTCCCGTAGTCAGGTAAAGTCTCCCGTACTAAAGAAGGATATGGTTCGTTCGCAAAATAGACCATGGCTGTTATCCAGTAATTATCATGTGTTATACTAAACATGTTATGGTATATTGATATCATTATATCATGGCCCTTTCCCTCGGGAACTGATCTCCAATAGTGTTGTCTGACGAGGTACATCGTCCCGAAGGGCCATAATAGAATTAGTATGTCACATGACATTCATTATGACGTCATATATTAAGTCGCGTGCGTATTCCCGGTATAGTTCTCGGAGTCAGGTATAGTCTGCCGTAGTCAAAATAGACCATGGCTTTTATCCAATCGCATTCCTAGTAATTATCATGTGGATGTAAGAATAAACCATTATGACCACACAATAATTCAATTTGTCTGTAACGAACAATGTCATTGTCTTAAAAAATTACTTCGCATTGGTGTGTAACATACATTGGGTGTCTTAGCATATCAATCATGGTGCGCGTTATATTTACATTTAAAGAAGTCAATATCGTTTTAAAAAAGAAAACATATAATAAATCAAGCATGGAAATAAAGCTTTTAAAGTCTGCATAGAGAAATATAACAGCCTATGATTTGGCGGGAAATACTGTGGTGCACTGGATTCCGGTATGTTGCCATGGACAACCGACTTAACAATAGCTGTAGATGAAATAGTCATAAAACCAGATATACAAATATAAATACACCACTTCAATCCATTTCAAATAATTCAATTATAATATATTTCCATATTGATCAATTTTAATCTTATTTCAATATTATTTTTTACAGTGGATTTTGACACTGACTTTAAACCCAGTGTTTTCGGGACCTGTTGAACTCTGATAACGATATTAGTACGCCGGAGCTTAACCGCCAATGTTAATATCGGAAAATAACATACATTGGGCTTAGTAGCAACATATAGGTACTGTGCAGCAGCAATGTAAATATAACATAAAAATATGTTTAAGTTAATCCTCAAGCATTTTGAAGAAAACTCCATCTTGAAAGTTCCAATAATTGCCACAAACCTAGATATATGACAGCACAAAGAATAACAGGTATATAAGAAGTCCTTTGGAGAAAAAAGGAGAAAACTGAAAATTCAATTAGTTACTTCAGGAGTAAGACATGTCTACGGTAATGATGCATTGCTCACACCAGGAGGAATTCTAAATAACTCAGATAACATTAAATTTGAATGAATAAAAACGTATTACATTCTTGTTGAAAAACGAACGTTACATGAATTGCACATGTTGGATACGATGTAGAGCAATATAAAATCGAATAAAAATCGTTTTTGTAGTGCTGATTTATGCGCATCAGACAGTAAATTTCGTAATACTCCGGTTGACAGCCTTTCATACATATATCCACTATGTTATGTTGGCTGTTTTACTGTAATATCTTCATGCGTGAATGTTAAATTGCTGAAAACATTGACAGTACAATTACGGACAGCGCCACTGAAATACCGACTGTATATAAAACGGAGCGTGACTGTATAGGCCATTGATGGGTTCCACAGACCAGATGGAGATTCATCGCATTTCATAGATATGACAAGATGGGACAGCAAAACGATTGTTTCGGCAGAGCAATTTCGATCACTTGAAACAACGCCATTATCTCATAAACAGTGTTTTAAATATATTCTTACAAGCATGTAATGCGTCATAGAGTGGTGATTTATTTATAAGTCGTATGCACAAGATGAGGATAAAGAACAAAACAAAGTTATGGATAGATAAAAATCTAACATATCGACTTCACTCTATGACGTTATTAATTCTATTTATGTGCATGGTGTATCGACCACTTATCTTAAGGTACAATGGCATAAAATATTAGGTGCTATTATTACTGTGAACGGGTATATAAATAGACACAGAGGAAGACCGCATATAACACTAGAGCCCCTGGGAAGAGAAGGTTGCATACAGTCAGCTTGCGAAACAAACCAGATTGTCTAAAGCAATGGTTTAACTGTTTTACACGGTGTAGCACCCAGCATTTGGAATTTTGGCTGATTTTTTTAGATTGAAAACAACAACTCAGAAATCATCACTCCATACGTAGAAACAGTCATAAATGGAAACAAAATGTGATATTTTATGGAAATTGAAATAAAACGATTGATTATGGTTGTGGTAGAACTTAAAGAACAGTATGTAGTATGGTTCTATTTAATATGTTTTAATACAGCATAATATTTTCAATCCGTAATAGCACAAACGATATAGTGCCATTGAATAGGTTTGAATCCTGTTTCAAAATCTCAATCAAATAAATAACTTGATGATAAATTCATGTTTCATTTGTTCATTTGTGAATTTAGAAATGTAGTCCATATGGAATAAAAAGTGTGTGCTAGATGGTTTAAATAGAACAATAAAATACATTTGCCGCAGTATTCAGAGCTTTTAGCCCCTCTACATGGCATCATGATCATTTTATCTCGTCGTCACAAGGAGGCACTGTTCGATAACTCAGAATCATCTGACGTCATCAAAAGATGTAGCGTACATTTCGATGCAAGATTTTTGGCTGGCAACAACACTCGTATTGACCAGCAAAATTTTGCACTCGAGTTGGAGTATCGCTGTCCACTTTACAGACCCATGTACGAATTTATTAGTCTTTGTCGCTGAAAAAATAAATATGTAAGAACGAATGCAGTTGTGAGACCATAAGTGTCCTTATAGTCGGAATTCTCCATCCACAGGTTCGAATTGTGATGTATAGTAACCTATAGCTATTATCGTCAGGAACATGTTTTTGTCACAAGAACACATCTGAGAATACCCCGACTTACTACTCCCTCTGGTTCCCACATCAAGTTCAATTATACCTCACTATTGCAACCATTAATGTCAACGACATGAAGTCGAACCAGTCTATTATTCGTACCACGTGACGTATACCAGCCAATCAAATCTCTGGAGGAGATATCTGTTTCCGTATTTCGAGCGATGTGTGGAAGTTCACAGCCGCTGAAAATTTATCATATGTATGTTTGACGGTAACGTTCTGAATGAACGTCATATCTAAATGTTAACGAAGACATTTACTTTGACGGATGTTCAGTTATTTTGTAAATCATACGTGTTATATACTTTAGTTATATATTCGACATATGTGCGTTGGTAAGTCTTATCAACGTCTTTCAGTGAGTGTGTGTAATGTTTTACGGGTGACGAGTACATATGCATATTTATTATTGGATATGTCTACTGTTCTACCGAAAACTTAAATTACCAATCAAACAAGAAGTGATCGTCAAAGACTATATAATTTCCCATCCATTGCTACCCCTTAGTTTAGGCCAAGGCAATCATACTTTACTCCATGACGTTTCCATGGTACATGCTGCAGTTATTGAATTTGAAACATGTGATGTGCCATACTATAGATAGCCATATTTACAACAATTGGCCATGCAAGTTTAAACAGAATTGTTTGAAAAGCTTTAAGTTATTGACTATTTTTGTGTAATGACCAGTTAACCATGCAGACACAATTTTCAGCAATGAAGCTGCATGCATATTAACACATGGTTCTCAAAACTGAGGCCAAGATTCATTGCAAGTGATCCAGTGGTTCAGAAGGAGCTGTCTCGACAAACTATTTCTCTGGACAGACAGAGAGACACCACTACAGTTTAGTGCCGGTCCATATGTGAAAAGGCTGTGGGTGCTGTCCACTGGCCGTGGCACACCATATTCTATAATTTTGGTAGTTTATGCTCCTGCTTAACTCTTAGCATCAATGAGTGAGACGAGTCATTTGCTCGTTGTCAGTACAATGGACTTTGTGGTGTGTTGTCCGCTATCTTTGGAGGTATGATTCAGTGTGATAGCAATATAAAAAGGGGCCAGATGTTTTTACTATCGCAAGGAGACACAATACGGATGTTTGGTTTGTTTATTTTTACGTCCTATTAACAGCCAGGGTCATGTAAGGACGTGCCAGGTTTGTGGTGTGCTGTCCGCTATCTTTGGAGGTATGATTCAGTGTGATAGCACTATAAAAAGGGGCCAGATGTTTTTACTATCGCAAGGAGACACAATACGGATGTAACGCAGCCTATCAAAACATACACATATTCTTACACCACATGCATTACACAATGCATTACTCACACAGGAAGCAGTCCTTAAATGACCATGGATTTTAAAAGGAAGCTACTTAACCAGGCCAAGCCAGAGAAAGTAATTCTAGTGCGGATAGGTGAAATAATTACTGAAAATTGGTGTTTAGAGAAATTCCGGCAGAAATAGTTCAGAAATTAATTAAGAAATAATTTTAGACTACTGTGCCCCGATTCCTTTAATTTTGCGCGATTCAGAAACCAATGCTTTCTATACAGAAATTGCATAAATATAAAATATAGATTAAAAAGTATAACCAAAAATCTGTAAAATCTTAAGAACGTTAAAACATATTTGTATTTTGATATTATCTTGTCACCAAAAAGTTCACGACCGCATTTTCCAATTTCCCCATTTATCTTAAACAAATGTTGACTGAAAAAAATATGACAAGACCGTATGGTTTCTATTTTTCACTTTTCTTTGAGGCCAACATTTCAATAATTTAATTAATTGGTCTCTTTTTTATTTTTTTTTATTTACTGGTGGCCAATATAAGAGGCTATTAATAACTGTTGTTTTTCATCAAAGCTAAGATTGCAAAATTTTCTAAACAAATTTTACGGTTGCAGTTTAATTATAGACACTTAGTTATCCATTCTGAGAAAGTCTAAACTGTTTTGTTGATGTACTCCCTTGTAATCAAACTTGTGATTTGACAGCAAGGTTTCTATAACATCGTCAATATGTTGATATCCCCGTATACTATACCACTAACTACACGAAATACGCCTGGACGGGTCATTCATTTTCTTAATTTGCTAACAGTTGACATCTTTGGAATTGACCCAATGAGTACGACGTCAACGAAATGACTAACCCTTACATGACCTTATGTTCACTGTCAATATATACAGGCATCACTTTTCATCAATACAAACCAATGCTGTGTGATGCCTCGAGATTTAAGCATGTGTGTGATATATACCTTGGGGAAGCACATACAGATTGACTGAAAATATCTTGTTACTACAGTATTATTGGCTAGTTTTGTATTTTATAGGTTGTTATATCAAACATGCAAAATGAAAGAACATATTTTCTCCCATACTTCAAAGGGATATCCCGTGGTTGCTAGGGGAAAGATAACTCTCACATGGGGGTGTGAGAGCTCACACGCGCTAGACAATAACGTGACATCATCAATACATGCGGCGTAGCCGCGGCTTGTATTGTCGATGACGTCATCAATTTTGACGTATAACAACTTTCCTATGATCATAACGCGATGAAAAAAAAATATATTTTGTTATTTAAATAAGTATGGGAGAAAAAGAATCAAGCATAGGTCTGGAAGGTGGACAGGGACATCTCAACCCTCGTGAAAGATTTTTGCCGTCAAGCCTCGGCAAGCCTCTGGTTGATATGACAAAATCTTTCACTTGGGTTGAAGTATCCCTGTCCACTTGACCGTCCCATGTCAGATTCAATTTGTCTCTATACAGTTGAAACAAACAACAATATACCGAAACCACGATTCACCGTGGTTTGTTTGATTAATTAACGTCCTATTAACAGTTTTTTGTTTGTTTGTTTGTTTAGCCAGGGTCATGTAAGGCCAATGTATCCAGTGTGTAGCATGTGTGTAGTGCAAGGTGCGTGTTTTGAGAGACTGTGGTATGTTCGTGATGTGTCTTCTTGTATAGTGGACCTCTTGCCCTACTCATAGTACTATATCACTGAAGCATGGTGCCGAAGACACCAAGTAACACACACAACCCGGTCACATTATACCGACAACGGGCGAACCAGTCGTCCTTCTCCCTGTATGCTGAGTGTTAAGCAGGAGAAGAAACTACCACTTTTATAGACTTTGGTGTGTCTCGGCCAGGGACAGAACCAAAAGCCTACCTGACAGTGGCGAGCACTTAACAAAACGACAAAAGTGAGCCCAAGGGAGACGTTAGGAAGAATAAAGTCAGTTAGGAAGAAGAAAAAAGATAAGCTCCCAAATTAAGTCGCCTTCTACGATCATACAATAGGGGCAGCAGGTATAATTCTAACGCCACCATGGACATACCGTAAACTAGACAGGAAATTGTTAATGTGACAAGTGACGTGGTTCCTAAATGGAGAGCTAATCACCATTTGCCTTTGATCCAGACATAATTACAGAGAATAATGATTTAATATGGTGATATTTCCTCACAGCGTGAGATTTTCTCAACATTTCTTGTTATAATACAAACATAATAATATTAATATAAAAATTACTATTGATATCGTGATTAACACTCTATACAATATGACAAATGTTACCACAGTTAACAACGTGCTGCATTTACGTTTTAAATCAAGCGTAATAAAAGAAGGCGATCGTATGAGACCATCATCATGAATGTAATATTAAAAGTAAAGTACAGTCGACTCAGTGCGGTTACGAAATTGCAAATAATCAAAATATGTGCGAGAGTTTCGCATCAGAGGCAACAAAACAACTCACAAGGAAAAAATCAACTTAAACTTGGAGTAATTCATTACTAATGTTGTTTCCCCACGCAGTTTAAAACAATCGGGCTGATTTAATTTGACACCAAAACTGATGTTTTTCGCCGACGTTCAATTCCTTAGATACTATCTCGGAGACGATTTAACCGAGCTTTGTGGAGAGGTTGATGGACAGTGGCATTCGTCTGAGAACGTAAACCATTTTGTCTGTCGATTGTGACTATGGGTATTTGGCGACAACACTCTATCTCCTTGATAAGATTATGTAGGCAGTGACATGTTTGGCTCGTCTCCCGTTCCATGAGCTCCACTGAGAACCGATAGTGTTAAATATCCAATCAGGTTTTGTTGTGGCGAAACACCTCTCAGCGGATACCATTGTCTCACAGCAACAACTAGATTTATAATCTAAAGGTATCTACATTAGATTAAAGTCTTCCTTCATGAAAATCACAATGTAACATGCGCAAAACAACAACTCAGTGGTGATGACGTAATGCTTTTAAACAAACTTAGTCCATATTCCTTCCGTTACAATCGTATAGAATAGACGTATTCTACTTATGATCTCTTTTAATGTGACAAAGAAGTAATTCCAACCGTGTGGACAAAACAATTGTCAAATTTTCGAGGCGATCTGCTCCTTAAGTATCATAATGTTCTTGATGAATCTTCGTCTTATAAAACAATGCTACATGTACATCAAATGGCCGTTCAAAACCTGATTCAAAATGTGAAAAAACCATCATAAATGCTCTGTAAATATATTTAAAGAGAATAAAAAATAACCATGTTATTATTTCTAGATCAATATCGCCGTTTTTTCTTGTCGGTGACATTGATTTCACTGTTATATTCAATGTCGTCCATGGCAAGTGCAAACGTTGCAGAATTCAAAATATATATATATTCAATATTTCTCATTCATTTTTCATATATATATATGTGTAAATAATATATATATATGCGATATTTTCAATATGTATGCGATTTTTTAACGATATATATGTGATAAAATGCATATATATGTTCAATTAACGTGGTAAAATATATACATTCGATACTTTGCACCATTTATTTAACCGTGCATGTGGCACCTAATGGAGGAGGAGAAATTTCGAAATGACAGTGTTTTGTCAATCATTTGTTTTCCTTGTGATAAAAATTGTCTTTTATCGATTTTTAAGTGAAAAAAACCCTGAAAATTTTCTTATTTTCCCGCCGTTTCACAGAACTGAGATGACGTAACGTCATTATTATGATTTGATCGTATCCAGCATATATTAATCATATAAAAGAAAGTGTTTATTTGCCTCTGTGTGTTGTCTGGTTCTCTATCTATGCGCGTATATGCGAATGTGTGGTTTTGGCCATTTTTAATAACTAAATTCCAAGATGGCCGCAATATGACCCCCATGGGACATTAGCTGCCAATGGCAACAAGCATAAAATGAAACTAGACATCATACCGGTCCAAAAAAAACATGTTTCGAAACTGCCAGAGGGGAATATGGGAACATATTTCTCCTCCCCCACTAACTGAATTTTGAAAAGAATTTAGATCCAGTTGAAGATATGGTTTTTTCACTCTCGGATGAAATTCTAATTCGTGACATTGTACTATTTTGATTACGTCACCCCCCGCCGCGCCAAAAAGAGTCGGATGCTGAAATCAAAATGTCATCTGAGAAATAATTTGATAAAGGTAACGTTACAGTAATGCTACGGGAGGTAAATAAAACTAAAAATACTTGTTTCAGACACCATAAAACACTCTTTTTTGGCTTACAAGTTTTTTTTTATTTTTAAGCACAGAAACGACCTCTGCAAGTACCGAAACAAATTGTATGCACCGCGACTACTTAGTACCGAAGCGACTTTTATTCAGTGCCACGTGCACGTTTAAACTGAGGGTATAGCCATGTTACATTGCATATGTAACAGCCAATGAAATCCGTTGTTACAAACATTAACAAGAAAACAATTATCGAATGTATATATTTTTACCACATTCACTGAACATATATGTGCATTTTATCACAAACATATTATAAAATGATCACATACATATTCAACTTATCGCATATATACATATTAAAATATAGTTGTGATGTCATCTATTGTTGTTTCTGTAATTTAACTCCAAGATTATCGGACCATAACCTATAACTGTCCTTTATTTTACCTTAAAATTTAGCATTTAAATTTAATGATAGATTTGCAAATCAAATTTCAAAGGAACACAAATATGCTTACGAAAACTTCTAAAATATTTCCAGGAAGCTAGAAGCAGGTTCACCGGAAATGACCTTTTGATGTCAATTGATAGTCTTCATAGTGTAGAGGTCAATAAAGGTCAAATGATAGCCACGAGAAAGAATAACAATATATGCAGCCAGTAGTATGGCACGTTATGTCTTCCATTCATATAAATCCATATGTATATTTTTATTATTTAAAATCCACGTGAAAGCAACATGAATTCCACGTTAAGTTTGCATGCATTTTAAATATCACGTGAAAATCACATGAAGGAAATTGCCTGTGTGGGATGCAAAATAGGCCATATCTTCTCCCAAATTCAATTCTTGGAAAATCCCTAGACTTAATGAGTTGTAGGGAATCGAAAAGTAAAAATACTTATAATAAACCAGACAGCCCACACGCGCATACCGGTGCACTGTGTAGTGTTTATAATTGAAATCACCACCTCATAAGACTAGAATGTAACAATGTAACAGTGGCGTTACCAAATGATAGTTACAAATCTCTTGAGACCAACTGATGGGCCCTCAACCAGAAATGGAAATGGTTACCAATTAAGCTTGGCGTCTGAAGGTTAACATAATCGCGAGGTCACTATACACAAGGGGAACCTCGTTATACAACTAATCAGCAGAGATAATCTTGATGTATTCTGTTTTTTCAGTGTTTGTTTTTTACCCGATATAATGTCACTTAATGCTTCTTTAATTGTGCTTGATGAAATTACATTAACATTTATACAATTGTGGAATGCATCGAACTATTTTTTTTTCATCCCGATTGTATTATCGGAAAGTCAACTGGACTGACAAACCTGGTATTTCAAGTGTTAAATACGGACATTGTGACCTGATGCAATTCAGATAATTACTGTGTACTTATACTACACTTACCTCTACGTTTATATATTTCCTTCCGAATACCCTTCGTTAGTAACTATATTGGAGATCCCTTCTATATTTTCTGTTGTCTGCCCTGCAGGTAGGGCGTTAGAATTGTACCTGCTGCCCATATTGCATGATCGTAAAAGGCGACTAAATGTAGGATATTATCTTTCTTCCTTATGTTTCCCGTCACCCCACCTCACGTTAGGCCTTCGGTTTAGCGCTCGCCCCTGTGCGGTAGGCTTTGGTCATGGGTTCTGTTCCCTGGCCGAGACATACCGTAGTATATTAAAATGGTAGTTTCTGCTCCTGCTTGGCGCTCAGCATTGGGGGTTTGCCCGTTATCAGTATAATGTGACCAGGTGGGGTGTGTTTGTTGTCTTCGGCTCGGCAGCATGCTTCAATGATATAGCACTATATAAATAGACAACAGTTCTACTATACAACAAGATATAACAAGAACATACTGAAGTCTCCCAAAACACACACCTCGCACTACATACACATTACACCCCGCGTACATAGAAGGCTGTCCTTACATGACCCTGGCTATTAATAGGAGGTTAATTAATCAAACAAACAAACAAATAAACCAACTAATATTCTCTATCGACTTCTCTATGATACGCCAACAAGCGGTTGTACCCTTTGGACTCCTCTTTGGTTTTGGCACGAGTGTAAGCTAGAGAAGATTAGTGATGGCAAACACGATGCGGGATTTAGCTACGGAGTGATGATGAGTAGAATCGAGAGTCAGTGATAAGTGACTGAAGAGGAAAGGGTTTAAATAGCGACATACGACATAGATAATGCCTACGATTTTGTAAGGAATCTTGATTACGGCATTTCAACGCATAACTCTGGATGGTGTCATACTGACTGGCTTCAAACGTGAGATGGTGACTTGTAAAGTAAGGTGCCAATAAAGTTTCCTCGACAGAGGCGATATAGCCGAAATTACGGAATAGAGACGTTTTGTATTTCACAAAGTGTACCGTTTGGAACAATTATTTTATGGTCATTCGTAGACATCAGTCATTCATTCATTCGGTGAAAGTTTGTGTTTGTTTGATTAGTTTAACGTCCTATTAACAGCTAGGGTCATGTAAGGACGGCCTCCCATGTACGCAGTGTGTAGCGTGTGTGAAGTGCGTGGTGCGTGTTTTGGGAGACTGCAGTATGTTCGTGTTGTGTCTTCTTGTATAGTGGAACTGTTGCCCTTTTTATAGTGCTATATCACTGAAGCATGCCGCCGAAGACACAAAGCAACACACCCCACCCGGTCACATTATACTGACAACGGGCGAACCAGTCGTCCCACTCCCTGTTTGCTGAGCGCTAAGCAGGAGTAGAAACTACCACTTTTATAGACTTTGGTCTGTCTCGGCCAGGGGAAAGAACCCAAAGCCTTCCTCACAGGAAAAGTATGTGACATACCGGTGTCATTTGTTTTAAATTTATAGTAAAGCATTTCTTTTACTTGTACAGATTACGAATTTACTCATTCTGAACACGCCTATTAAAAGTATCTATATATACAGGAATAGTATTTTTGTTTGATTTATTAACGTCCTATCAACAGCTATGGTACATGAAGGACGGCCTCCATGTATGCGGTGTGCTGCGTGTATGTTGTGTGAGGTGAGTGTACTGGGAGACTGCGGTATGTTCGTGTTGTGTCTTCTTGTATAGTGGAACTGTTGCCCTTTTTATAGTGCTATATCACTGAAGCATGCCGCCGAAGACACAAAGCAACACACCCCACCCGGTCACATTATACTGACAACGGGCGAACCAGTCGTCCCACTCCCTGTTTGCTGAGCCCTAACCAGGAGTAGAAACTACCACTTTTATAGACTTTGGTCTGTCTCGGCCAGGGGACAGAACCCAGAGCCTTCCTCACAGGGGCGAACGCTCAACTCAAGGCCAAAAGTGAGGCGGTGCCAAAGGAGGCATTAGGAAAGATAAAGTCAGTTAGGAAGAAGAGAAAAGATAAGATCCTAAATTTAGTCGCCTTTTACGATCATGCAATAGGGGCAGCAGGTACAATTCTAACGCCATACCTGCAGGGCCGACAGGAATAGTAATGCCGATTGTCAGCAGGGCCGACAGGAATAGTAATGCCGATTGTCAGTATTACTTAAATTTTGTACTGCCTTGTTGTAAAATATATCAAAAACTGAGTCTTTGCTTTTGAGATTTCTACGAGAATACGAAAACGACGTATATGGTTAAGTGCGATTATGGTCGGCAAGTCCCATCTTCCGTGTGACGTCAACAAAAGGTGCGACTAATCAACTGTAAACCGTACCTTTCCAACGGAACAATGGGAACTGTTGTTTCTACGAGGTCATTTTCATGATATTGCAGTCGTGTATGCCCATTTTTCATCAGGGGTCCATTTTTTCACGCTACCTATATCTATAGCACAAACAGTGGCGTAGGAAGATGAAACGTAATGGGAGGGGAGAGGGGGGCAAAGATCCTCAATATTTTGTAATACCCCCCGCACCTACAGGAGGAGATCAATTAAACAAATAACCATTTAGACTTTATAATCTCTTTAATCCCTGTACACATTTATAGACAGTGGGGTCGCTAAAAGGGAATTAACGAATACGCTAATTGGCCAATTTAGTGTGTGAGGTGTTTTAGGGGTCTGTGGGTGACCCCCGGGAAAAAATCTTGTAATTTAAAATTATTTTGCGAGCGCCCGAAAGCGCGAGATTTTAAAAAAATACGATTTAGAATGGCCGAGATGAGTTTTACGATATATTTCAATGATTATGAAGCGTTCTTAACATGGTAATTTTTCGATTTAAAGTTACCTGGATTTAGAAATGATAATTGTGTTGTCATAACATTATCCAACCCTACTCGATCTGAATATACCGGCTTCACACCATCGGCACATTGTTGTGTAACATAAAAAAATGAATCAATTTTCTCGCTAAGACATATAAACAAATTGATCTTTTAATAAACATTTTTTAAATAGTACATGGAATCCCTTGATGGACATTTTTAGTCTAGTTCGTGTGTATTGAATTTTTACTATTCAAGGTTTGACATTATGTACTTGAACGTTTTAGGAAATGCGCCGCGCAGCGGAAAATTTTCTAGAATGAAGTACGAAAATGTGCAGGAGGACCCTTTTTTCCTTTCAAAGAAGCAGTTTTAGAACATTTCAGTCGGCGAAAATGGGGTGGGCAAAAAGACATGTTTGCCCCCTGCTCCCCCCCCGCTTCCTAAGCCCCTGACAAAAATCCAAGTATCACGATGCGATGAAAAAAAAAACAAACAGTCACTGTGAATATGGTTTAGCGGTAGAACACCACCAAACACTATACACTATCTAAAGCACAAAAATCCAAGTAGCACGATGAAATCCAAATAAACCAAATGTCACCCATCGAAAGAAGAGTAATGATTTCTAGCACAATGGGTCCGTAGGGCCGTCCGTTAAATCGGAAAACTTATTTACATCAAAACGTTTATCCTTATATGGACACTGTTGTTGACCCTGTGAGCAACACATACACTTTCGACAAAGACATCTCTCTGTGTGTTTCAATTTCCTTCACATGTATCATCCGATTATATGTACCATCCGATTCATTAGTGTCAAATTTCCTATCTAAATATTTCAATATCAACTTGCGGTAACACGTATCACCGTCAACACAACCGACTTGATGTCTTAATATGTTCCTTTTGATGATAAGGTGAAGTTATCATATAATACATTTGGGTCTGCTGCCTCTCGCACATCTACCGGCCTCCTGCCAGTAACTGGTTATAGCCTTTGGACTTCCAATGTGCTTACGCCTTGCAGGTAGGGCGTTAGTACTGTACCTGCTGCCCCTATTGTACGGTCGTAGAAGGCGACTAAATTTAGGATCTTATCTTTTCTTTTCTTCCAAACTGACTTTGTTCATCCTAATGTCTCCCTGGACACCGCCTCACTTTTGGCCTTATCTTGAGCGCTCGACCCTGGTTTGCCCGTTGTCAGTATCATGTGACCGGATGGGGTGTGTTGCTTAGTGTCTTCGGCGGCATGCTTCATACACGCAACACACCGCATACATGGGAAGACGTCCTTACATGACTCTGGCTGTTAATAAGATGCAATAATTTAAACAAACAAACAAATCCAATGTGTATTACAATATTGAGATCGTCAATCTAGATGTCCATACCCCGGGCAACAATTGCTACTAATCATCGCAGATTTGAGTTTGGGTCTATAAAGTTCTTGATTATTCTTTATTTTGATTCATCATGAATACTCTTGTGGAACATTTCAATAAGTGCATGTTTTGAATCTTTTGTACCATCTACATACGCTGCAACTCACAAATTGCGTCGAAGTAAAATGAACACGTCATCAACTTTATTTATACTACGACAATAAATAATGGTTTTTTTTACCACTTTTTTTCCCCGTAGATGTGTCAATAGCCAATCCAACTTTTCTTCTTTATCTGTGGTTTCGGCCTTTTTGAAATCCACAAATATGTAAGGGGGGTCTGGCGATCTTTCAATAATTACTGCTTCGTCTATTTGGAGATATTTCTTTAATCTTCTTTAACTGCCTCAGTTGACAAGGCTGTTAGAGCTAAAACTGATGCCTGCTTGTGTCAATCTGATAAAAAATACAGATCCTTACTATCACTACGTTTGATAAGAGGATCTGAGAAAATCCCATTGGAGGTCATGTCCAGGTGACCTTTGGAAAAGGCCAATCAAATTGCTACTTGCAAAATTTTGACAGAGAATTTCAGGGCCGAAAAAGTTTGAAAAAACTGTCAGAATTATTTTGGTTTACGTAGTCATCTCGCCCAAAGAGCACAATAATGGTAGTTTTATATGTACATCGTTTTCAATGGATGTGACAAGGTGTTGAAAATGTATCTTATATGAAGACCACGTGGTATAAAGGTCATCTGAACGTGACACCCTATGGGATATTGTCAGATCCTTTACATAACGGAGTGGTTATAAGGATCTGTATTTAAATCAGATTGCTGCTTGTGTATGTGTCTAAACTTTTTCCTAAGTCTTCACATTCTGACACGCAATGACCTTCGTCTACAACGAGAGCGATTGTATTTTCCTTTCACACATTTGACATATACAGATCTTTCCAAAATGGCTTTAGCGCCGTTTCTGTTGATGAAACACAAATTAATTTTCCTTTCCTTTATTTCTTTCTGAACTTCAGGGTCCAATGAGAGTTCCATTTTAATACTTTGAAACTGATCGTCTATTAGCGCTCGTAGAGGCGAAATTATCAACATGATAAGATTTTCCTTATCTGAGAGCATTGCCGAAAGTACAGCACACAACATCTTTCCGTAACAACGGTAGCAACCCTATTACATTTGTTTTGGTCAATGATGCATTTTGCAGCTTCGAATTGTTCAGGTTTTGGATCAAACTCTATACAATGTTTATTCTTTAACGTTTCAAAATGTTGTTTTAGTTTATTTACATCCATATTTACACCATCCTTAAATGAGCGTTCGCCCCTTTGAGGAAGGCTCTGGGTTCTGTCCCCTGGCCGAGACAGACCAAAGTCTATAAAAGTGGTAGTTTCTGCTCCCGTTTAGCGTTCAGCAAAAAGGGAGTGGGACGACTGGTTCGCCCGTTGTCAGTATAATGTGACCGGGTGGGGTGTGTTGCTTGGTGTCTTCGGCGGCATGCTTCAGTGATATAGCACTATAAAAAGGGCAAAAGTTCCAATATACAAGAAGACATTACATGAATATACCGCAGTCTCCCAAAACACGCACCTCGCACAACATACACGCAACACACAGCGTACATGGGAGGCCGTCCTTACATGACCCTGGCTGTTAATAGGACGTTAATTAATCAAACAAACAAACAAACAAAAATGATTGTAGCCTGCTACAAGAGCGTTAAGCGTTATAAATCATACAAACCAAACCAAACCGTATCATCAGTCTCCTCAAACAAACAAAAAAAAATTGGTTTATTGTGAAATTAATTTACAGCTTATCGGCAACTTAGTCCAAATGAAATCAATTAAAATCGACACTCACAAAAGTAAAAGAAAAAAAAAGATATCGGATGAAAGCCTGAAGGTTTACGTAGTGCTAATGTTCGATTCCTCCGAACTAAAATGGTTTTGCTCATCACATTGTATTTTACGTTAAAGTTTTATTACAGATATATAATAAAACATTACCGCTCAAGCAAATGAATGTCTTTAATTAGCATTTGGCGGAGGCAACATTCCAACAATGTATTAGAGTGAATTGTGTAATCAATGTCTAGATGCCAGGGAACAATCATCTTAGAGACGAAATGTTCCGCTTGACAGTATACACCATTTCAATTGATTGTCTTAATATTGTGCAATTTGGATTACTGGGTGTTGCTGATGGTCTCTTGTCTATTATTAAATCGAATGATTTAAATCTCATCTTAGAGATGTTTTTGCATTACTTTTGGCCTTGAGTTGAGCGGTCGCGCCTGTGAGGAAGGCTCTCGGTTCTGTCCCCTGGCTGAGACACACCAAAGTCTATAAAAGGGGTAGTTTCTGCTCCTGTTTAGCGCTCAGAATACAGGGACTGGTTCGCCGCCCGTTGTCAGTATAATGTGACCGGGTGGAGTGTGTTGCTTGGTGTCTTTTGCGGAATGCTTCAGTGATATAGCACTTTAAAAAGGGCAGCAGTTCCACTATACAAGAAGACACAACATGAATATACCGCAGTCTCCCAAAACACACACCTCGCACTACATACACGCAACACACCGCATACATGGGAAGCCGTCCTAACATGACCATAGCTGTTAATAGGACGTTAATTAATTTAAAAAAATTGCATTAGTCTTTCAAATACATCATTGTGTCCGACTGGCAGTTTGTCCAAAAATATGTTTCAGGTTTTATGTAATGATATTATTACACAGCTAGTGAACATTTCATATAATGTGGGTTTTTCTGCATCACTTTTAGATAACTAGTATGATGTGTATGCTGTAACAGCAGATATGTTGATCTGAATCTCCTTTCTTTCATATCGGCTTAACATTCTTCACTTAGCATCTTTTGGCCGATCCTCAATGTGGACACAGAAGCGTCTTCCCATTCTCTCCTATATTTGATGCTTAGCAATTTTTGCATCCTCAGATATATATATATATATATATATATATGCCTTTGCTGTTTGCAAATGTAATAGGTGATTATTTTTCAAGAGAAACTCAAGATAACCAAGATAACGACTTGCTACTTTATTATCACAAAGAGTTTATATTCCAAGAGAACAATTTTTATATTCAAATCACCCATCATATTTTATCGGGTATTTGTCAAAAGGCCTTTATGAAAAAATTCGTTCTTTGAAAGTTTAAATTGTCTGCTACCAAATGGCATGTAGAAATTGAATAAGCGACCGTCGCAAATCTTTGCGAATGAACAGTTACGTTAGAGATGTCGATAACAGGATGCTCTCAAGGACACGCCGATCCATATGACGCATGTGTTGTGTGAGTTTAGGTGACGTACAACTGATCCTATATCCAAGCCTTCACTTTGACTTTATTTTATATTGCTTTTCATCCTTTCTACAACTGATTATTCCAATGATCTGACAATTGGCCACAGAATTTATGAAATATATTTTTAATATTTAAATAGTTATTTTACGGCAAACTACTTTTACAGGACAAGAATGCATAATAATCAAGTAAAAAATCATGCTTTGCGTCCAAGTAGACATAGATTTAGACAGAAAATTCACCCTATATATAATTTTTTTAGCATTATGCGGACCTGTCGCATCGTATCCTACGTTAGGCATGTTCAAACATTAAACTGCCTAATGTGGTATGTACAATATGTTATGAATGCACAAATGAATGTTCTACAAGATACCAAGATAAAAATAAAATGAATACTTTTATCATTATCTCTATATATGCGTTTTTAAAGACAAAGAACGCTTACTATTTAGCCGAACGATTATTCTGGATCCCTCTTTTTTTATTACGATTCCATGTATTTATCAATAGTTTATACCATTGCTGTCGATTAAAAACAAACCTGCGTCCTATGTAGGCAATATAGTAAGTTAATCATTGAAGAGAGTGGGTGGCATGCATTCTTTGACAAGATCACGCATAACTAATGTGTGTGGCCTTGTTTGTTAATTGATAGGATTTGGAGTAATGCCACGAAAGGTTTTCCAAAATCTGGAAGCAGATTTCATATAAAAAACGTACATCTCGGGAACATTCATTATGTTATTGAACGCATTTCCCTTACATTACATCGTGTCAAGAATGGGTATACGAAGTGTGTTTTCACTACAATTACCATAATTTGTGTAACACTAGAATTATTCCGCCAGAATAAACAGCTAAGACATTGATTATTGTGGAAATACATATCAGCTTGTACTCCATTCTCATTCAGATGAAACGAAAGGAAAAACATTTGATCAATTTAAGACATTGATTATTGTGGAAATACATATCAGCTTGTACTCCATTCTCATTCAGATGAAACGAAAGGAAAAACATTTGATCAATTTAACTCATCGTTATTGTAACGATATGCAATATGTTGAAGGCCAAAAATGAGGCAGTGCCAAGGGAGGCATTAGGAAAGATAAAGCCAGTTAGGAAGAAGAGAAAAGATTAGATCCTAAATTTAGTCGCCTTTTACGATCATGCAATAGGGGCAGCAGGTACAATTATAACGCCCTACCTGCAGGGCATTTAAAAGTATCTGCTTTGAATGAAATAGAACACGAATGAAATAATACTTGCTCTCTTATATCACTTATGATATTATATACACAAAAGTGTCGGATTTCATACGTAAGGCGATGGATTGATATGTTCGTGAATTTGTTTCAAAGAATTACGAATCAATTCATGTTAACCTCATCATTCCATGAAATATATCAACTCGAAATTTAAATCCTTGCTTTTTAATCTTTACGTATATGCATGTCTTTAATGTAAAAGTGCGATGTAAGATTGCAATAGTCTGCAATCTGAAGGATACTCGAATTGCATCAATGTAATAGGAATATATATGTATGACATTGTACATCTAGAATAATACAAAATGATTTGCAAATCATGAGGTGTTGAATATTAAATGTTCATATCGAAATCAATGAAAATCGCTTCAGCGGAAACGTGGAATAACACGTATTAAGTGCGCAATGCGATCGTCTCGCTTCGCTCCAGCTGCGCAATGCATGTCTGTGGCGAGGCGCTGTCTAATGCAACCGACAATTAAATAGAAATACAATATATTCATCTATTTTTGTTTAAATGTATTATATTTTTACACAATATCGTGAAAATCTCAAACAAATGTGATTATGACATTTGTGCTGAGTTGCATTAAATAGTGTAAGAGTTATACTCCCTTTAGATGAGCATATCAAACATAATGTATTGTCCAACTTGAGTGGAAATTGAAATGGAAATTGAAATATTTCAAACCTGTCTTAGCGATTGCACCTCTGTATAAACATAGCATGCTTATGTCGCGGTTCTATCTCTACTGCTACGTTAACATTCATGGCACTCCTTCAATCAATGTCTAGCATAAATCAACTTCTCTAGTGATATTGGGGAGAATCGTCTTTCTTTTCGGATGGACTTTTTCTGATACTGCCTTATATGAAGATGGACCTTCCATTTAGTTCGTGACATCAGTCCGTTAACAGATATTTACTTTGTTGTGTTCATATATCAGAAGGAGCTTCTCTTGATCTTTCTATAGAGGAAACTAAATCAATAAATTGCCCAAATCTTTCTACAGAATAAATTAAGTTATTTAATTAAATTTGCACTAAAATTGTGTTACTCTTAATCGTTTTGAATCACAGAAAAAAAGCATGCAAACACAAGGAAAACACAATGACGACAGCAATCAAACGAAAGACACGCTCAGCTATCAGATAAAAGTGGAATTGGCTGTTGTACTTCATATTTAATTCCAATCTGAAAAATTTGGAAAACTAACTTTACATTGATTCGACGAAACATCACTGTTCAGCATTATACATGTAATAGTCAGGCATGCACTTCAATTCTAACCTCTCTATATTTTACTTTTTATCGTAAAGTGTTCAATGTTTTCATCTCGGAAACTTAGGTCTTAATAGCTTCCAAGTAATTATTTTGGACGTAAAAGCTTGAAATAAAAACACCCTGAAGGCATCAAAGCTCTATCGCGAAGCACTGAAATCCGTACGAGATGAATTTGCAATTATCTTAGCACAACCATTATAATTCGAAAATGACGACACGAGAACTTTCTGAATACTTACAATATCAAGCTTGTAAAAATGTCTAAAATACTATTAATTCCTGATTAATTTCTGTTTAGTTTAGCTCTCCTATTTCTATTGTTCTAAGTAATTAATCGTGTTCAGGTTCATCTGGACTTAACACAGTTCTATAACGGACACCATGTACTATACATATAGCCTCATCATTGGCTTCGTCCTCCCAAGTCACACAGACATTGTCACAGTACAGCAGATTACACATATGGGAGACGGCATTAAATGTGAAGATTTACATGGCCATTTTATGTTTCTACTAAACCCAATGTATGTTAGTTTCTAATATTAACATTGTTAGTTAGGCTCTGGCGTCATACGATGACAGTTTGTGTGTAACATACATTGGGTGTCCGAACATATCTATCATGGTGCGCTAACGAGCACGACTGGATATGCAAGAACACCCAATGTATGTTACACAATGCTTTCTAATGTCAATAAAGTCGGTAATTGTTGCAAAATAAAGCAAATAGAATTATCGTGCGATAACCGAAAAAGTTTATATTTTCCTTATCAAAAAATCATAAAGCGACCACCGTGTTGGTCAAAAAAGCATTAATGTAACAATAAAATGCATTATGTGTTCCACTTGTAGATGTAACCTGTTTTTGGTCTGGTCTGGTCTTGGTGCCCGTTTTATTTCGCATTGAGTATTATAAACCTTATATTTCTGTATTATTTGCGTTAGTATTTCTTCTAAGGTTGGAATTGTGTTGCTGTGATGTATGTACCTGTTTAGTAATAACATGTTAAAATCCAAAATGAATGGTGTTGACACATTCGAATGACAGTATCAATTAGAGCGATCGATTACTACTGTGGTGTGAGGTGATTAACTGTATCACCTTATGTTTATGGTTACCTTTTTACAAGTTGTTTAGTCGATGGAACTATGGTAAGCCGTAAAACGCTTAAGTTAGAACATAGCGTCAACTACTGGCTAAAAAGGCTTAAAGTGACAATGTGCTGGTAAAACACATACTCTTGTCAAGAAATATGTTGTTTGACTAAGATTGATAACGCTTTAAAATTTATTCAGTTTAAAACGTCTATCTTTTTTCAGGAAACTAAATGCGGAACTTGTGACATTGTCGAAAGAAGACGAATACTTCAATATACATTAGATACAAGGCCGTCATCCTTATTCGGGACTTCCGTCCTAAGTTAACACCACAGTTCTATGTTAAGGAACCAAAATTGATCTGTTTTCGACATTATGACACTCCCGAATTCTATTCTTTCATTTTCTCTACAACTTACAGTTTCGTTAAGCCATATATTGCAATAAATGTCAGTGTTCTATTGATAATCGAATCAATATTCTTGATTCAATGAAGTAGTTAATATTCGCTGCAGAAACTCGCATAGAAAGGGAGTGAATATACAATGGAGAATATAAAATGGAGAATTCCTTACGAAAAAGAGGGAGAATTTTCAGTTGACTCTCTTTGCTACCAATGAAACTATTTTGCGATTAAATTTTTTTACTTTATGTTTGACTGGAATTTATAATTGGCGCCGCGTCGGTCGAGCGGCGTAAGTGTCCCGATATTTTACCATCTTGCATCTCTGAGTTGCAAGTTTAAATCCCACATTGGACAGTTACTAGGTACTGCCATTTGACGGTGGTTTTCTCCGCGTACTCTACCATATTTTCACAGTGTGTTTGCTAAAAGACGTATCAAAAACGATTTTGCCATTTTTTTCAATATACATTTACATTTTAATCATGAAGAAAACAAATATTCAGGCGACCTTATACCTGGCTACATTCTATATCCGAGGTTCCATCTCTCATATATTTCGGTTATTATTTAAAATAGTATTGCCTTTTACTGATGGCTTTACTGATCATTACATTGTAGATTATGTTCTTGGAATGTGATTCAAGAAGTGCTACTGCTGTTTTCCTTTTGGGAGCAACAGTAAAACTAAAACAGTATTCCAAAAAGCGGGTGATTTGTTTTACATACTTATGGAACTGAAATTTTGACGGTGGATTTCCTCCCTTAAGAATCAATATGTCAGTAGAAATAAACGGTAATGACATTTTTACGAACACACATATATAAAGTGCCCGCGAGATTTAACATCTGCCATACACCGATAAAAATCCCAGCAAAATCATCAACATTTTACAGCAAACGTTTCCACTAGGAAAAGCGAACTGATTCAACCTGGCCCGTGTTTACACTTGTCTGGTTCCAGAAATACAATCTACAATACTGTATGTGTTAAAGTGTCGATGGAAAGCAGGTTCTGACCCACAATTGCTCCCTTGGGCGATTCCAATCACAAACAGCCTGTTTTGCGTTAGACAGAGCGATCATGTTTTGACAACAGTAAAGGTAGTAGTACTCTTGGTTGTGACAAAACACTATGCTCTTTGCATCAACTTGTTGGTGATTCGTGGTAAATCCTTTCTTCAAATGTATAATATTAGATAAATCTTTAATAAATGAAGGAATAGTTTTTAATATAATTTTATAGCAAGCCACCGAACGTTTCATTTAGAAAACTGCTTGCATTAGATATAATAAACGAGTCGATATACGTATAATTGAAATGGATCTACTATATTTAGGATCTTATCTTTTCTCTTCTTCCTAACTGACTTTATCCTTCCTAATGCCTCCCTGGGCACCGCCTCACTTTTGACCTTGTGTTGAGCGTTCGCCCCTGTGAGGAAGGCTCTGGGTTCTGTCCCCTGGCCGAGACGTACCAAAGTCTACAAAAGTGGTAGTTTCTGCTCCTGCTTAGCGCTCAGCATAATAAGAGTGGGACAACTGGTTCGCCCGTTGTCAGTATAATGTGACCGGGTGGGAGGTGTTGCTTGGTGTCTTCGGCGGCATGCTTCAGTGATATTGCACTATAAAAAGGGCAACAGTTCCATTATACACAATATGGATATACCGCAGTCTCCCAAAACACGCACCTCGCACAACATACACTCAACACACTGCATACACGAGAGGCCGTCCTTACATGACCATAGCTGTTAATAGGACCGTTAATTTATCAAACAAACAAACAAAAGAAATGGATCTTTTGTTAACATTTAGATATAGTTATTTAAGGGGTAGCAGTGAAGGCATTATGACTGATGAATCCGATGAAGCACCATTAGAACTATTCCTTGGATATCTGTATGAGGATTAGAGAACAATTTTTTGTTCAGATATTGGCTCATTACAACTGTATCTAAACTTATTCATTCATTCTCAGGCGAATATACATAAACTACGTTTAAAGCAAGTATGATATTTACAGTTTGACTTTTGGATTTCGCGAATTTATTTTCTAATATAATTCTTATAATATGTACACCAGCATGCTCTCTACCTATCTCTCTCTCCTCCCGTTCCAAGTAACGTCTCGTATATGTATCAACCACCATCATACTTGTTTACAACCATCTCACTTTACTACCATCTCGTCTCAACCGCCATCTCACTTCTACCACCATCTCGTCTCAACCGTCATCTCACTTCTACCACCATCTCGTCTCAACCGCCATCTCACTTCTACCACCATTTCGTCTCAACCGCCATCTCACTTCTACCACCATCTCGTCTCAACCGTCATCTCACTTCCAGAGAACATTCATTGTTTCAATACTTGTCATTACATTGTACTATAAAATTGAAATCATTTTAGTAAACTTAGTATGCAATCTTATTTAACGGCATAACTTTTTGTTTGCGACTTTATGACTTAGTAACATGAATTTTCTCAAGCCATTGTGCTTGCTATCATTGTCATCTAGTGTCAACATTTTGTTACTTCGCGGATTTTTCTTTTCAAACATCTTTGTCATTTTAACAGTTTCTATTGTAGCGTGCTTTTAAACATAATGACTAATCCCCGTTCCATTTCGCCTTCGACCTCTAGTCGCTGAAAGGTTTATTTGTTTTATTTGTCTTGTGTCTTTAATGATTATTCTATATCATGTGACCGTATTTACTTTAAGTAAATCTTGATAAAAAGGCGGACTGACTTGAAAATTCGAGAATACATTATATCAACAATGTTAGGACTACTTTCTTGCCTAAAAGTCATTAATCATATTTCCACTTAGATATGCAAATTCCTAGTTTGAAATAATTTCAGACAGAGTCTCAATTCAACTGCTTGGAATACTGCAACTTTTTTAATGTAACCGGATGGAGTGTGTTGCTTGGTGTCTTCGGCGGCATGCTTCAGTGATATTGCACTATAAAAAGGGCAACAGTTCCACTATACAAGAAGACACAACATGAATATACCGCAGCCTCCCAAAAACCCACACCTCGCACAACATACACGCAATAAACCGCATACATGGGAGGCCGTCCTTACATGACCATAGCTGTTAATAGGACGTTAATTAATAAAACAAACAAACAATGATTACGTCAAAACGAATATATGTGTCGTTACGAACTCAAATGTTGTTAGCATGTTATTTAAAAGACATACTAGGTAATCGTCTCCCCTAGCGGGACATCATCCAGAACATCAATCTGAATATCGATCATCAGAACAATTGTATCGTAATGAGATCACGGTGTAATCACAGTCCTTACATATGTAGTAGACTCAATAGAAATATCATCTACGTTTGTGCCAATTAACAATACCTTGCACTGGATTAATGAGGGGTTAACGGACTTGAAAACTCTTTAACTAATTAGCATTGAATATCGCTGCCAAGTGTCGGAAAAGGTAAACGTGGTTGTTCATCATCCCAGTCTTTGACCGGTAATCAGCGAAGCGTGCATACTACGTATTGATGGATACTTTGATATTTACCGGAAAAAAACACCGATTAAATGTATTGGGGAAACCTAGATGTTTTCAACATCTTGGTTTTGTGGCAGAGTTTTGGTAAACCCCACTCATGCTTTTCTTTATTTTACAAAGTGTCTCCTTTGTTTGATATGTATAATGCTATGCCTTAGTCAGTATGACTTTTTATTTGTTTGTCTATATATTTTGTGTAATATTAAATGTCACCATCCGGTGGCCATTTCACACAAAACTAATTTTTGTTGTTTATGTGACAAGATGGAGGATGCATAAAAGGCAGCTAAGTACTTAGCTTAATTTATGCATACCGATACTTGCACATATATTTTATAGCAGTTTTCTCCCTTTAATCTCCCAAATTTATTGTTAGGATTACTTCCCTTTACTGATAGGAGTAAAGGATCATGGGTAGTATGAAAAAAAAAATTCTAGGCGCCATTATCATGAGAAAGTGCGAGCTCCAATTTTGAATTTTAAGCAATTACCCACCCTCTTCCACCCTAAATTTATCGTTTGTGGAACACAATTTCTGTTTTGAAAACTTATATAAATTTATATTTCCAGCCATGATCTTTTATTTTACTCCAGTTAGTTATTTAGTTATGCTTTTTTGTTTTAAGTCTTATGTTTGGCAGAGTTTTGGTAAACCCCACTCATGCTTTTCTTTATTTTACAAAGTGTCTCCTTTGTTTGATATGTATAATGCTATGCCTTAGTCAGTATGACTTTTTATTTGTTTGTCTATATATTTTGTGTAATATTAAATGTCACCATCCGGTGGCCATTTCACACAAAACTAATTTTTGTTGTTTATGTGACAAGATGGAGGATGCATAAATATATTTATGTATTTCTTTTATTTTGTCTTGTATGAAAAAAAAACATACATTTGTTTAGGTTTCACCCAAGTTTATCATAAAAAAAATTCCATAACGAATTATAAACACTACTATAACATTACAATAACATTAATGTATATCTATCATGTATATGCTAGAACACCCAATGTATGTCGCACACCAATGTATGTCAAAACTGAGAAAACCAATGCTGATACTAGTACAATGCATTTCAATCCTATATCTATTTACCAAGTTTTATTTATTTTCCACTTCCTGATTTAGTTCAAGACATGGGATGCAAGTATCAAAGAATATGAACATAAAATGAATACAAACGTAAATACGATTCACGTTATATCTTATCTTTAGTTTATATTTAAAACATGTTTTCCCCGCAAAACGATATTTTCACTAAATAGTGTGTTTTGATTGTTCAATTCTGGGTAAAAACAAAACCATGTATTTTAACCATAAAACCTTATATTTCATACATAACAAATGTTATAATATGTAGATGTTATTTCAATGTTTAATGAGTTGGTCTGATGTGTATGTTTCACCTTAGTCTATGTTATGAAAATCAGCAATGTCGTCCTAATAATTGATATTCGTCAGGATTACTACGGAGATCAGAGTCACACTGACTATTGCAATGGGAAAAACGTAATGGACAAGATAATTTCAGTAATCAATTTTGAAGCCATTCCTTTTTAGCTGTCAAGAAGGCTGTATAAGATACATATGGTTTAAACTGAAATGACACATACAACATCAATAAATTGAAGGCAGTCCATACAATTATCAAAACGAAGTAGTCCGTACATATTCCCATGTTTATTCACATTTCCTTTGTCTTAAAAAGTGATCTCAGCATTTCTTTTTCCTGAGGTATTCCGCATGTGCCTGTTAATTCACGTGTCCATAGAAATAAGGTTACATTCATGCATCAACCACAAGCCTGTGATGTTCCGTATTAAATTACGGTCATTCACTTGGATTCACGACCTTGAAAATGTGAATAAATCTATGTAACATTTGAATGTGACACTCGTTAGTCTTAAACCAAGATTAATCGCCTCCACCAATTTATCTAGTACAACGTCAAATTTAGGACCCGATTGAGAATGGTTAAATTGATTAAGCGAGATAGTCGATGACTAACTTTTGAAAATCTAATTCAAATCTTTCAGTCGTACATCAGATGCCAGCTTCTGTTAGGAATTACGTCTCTTACACGTCAAACCCACCGAATCCAGGGTTTATTCGTAAGTATGTAACGCCAGCCTCCACAAAATACTAATGAACTCCTTTTCATAGTTAAAGATGTTTTAAAATTCAATTACCAGTAAAACGGAATGTACCGAATGATCAATGGAAGAGCTTCTGTCGTGAGCCATTAAAGAGCTTATATTAAACACCTCTTTTATTTTTATACCACTAACCAAACACCATAATGCAATTGTAAACTAAACCTGTAAGCCTTCGGCTAACTAATACCCCTGCTTCCTCTTATTATAGCCCGGCGGATTGGTGACACAATTGTTACAAGCATGAAACTTTGCATGTATGTCAAGAAACATATTCTAAGTGAATTTTGATTAGGAGCCACTTGGAAAAATCCTAGACAAATATGACGGCCATTTTTGCTACAAACATTAAAAATATCAATTTCCTTCAAATATATGAACCTTTTCATTGTCGTTTTCACTAAAAATATCAAACAATGGTAGAATAACGTATTGGTGTACACCGAGAATATGTTATCAAGTAAGAATTTGCATTATTGTCATCAAAACAACAAAATGCTGAGTCAGTAAAACGCAATATAGGACCATATTTTACATTTTAAGTTATAAATTAATAAAGACCGATTGTATTATATTCACAAGAATGATATCTTTACTTTTGATTGGAATATTCGTCAAATATGATGGACTCTATGGATCATGTCCTTGTTCAAACAAAGGATGTACTCAGACACTCAGATAGGGTCATCTTTTTCACAAAATAAACTCCTGTTTTCAATCTTTGGTGGAAAAATGTATCAGATATTATTTTATATGCATGATGGTAATAGGGATTTCAAGCAGATCTTTCATAGAGTAATTTATAGAAATCACTGTGGTTTATGAAGGGGAAAAGGCGATAGCAGATCACCAAGTAAGTATCCAAATACATTAATTTAAGCATTTACTGTCAGTCTGTCTGTTAAAATGTAGCTGACTTCACCAGTTGCATTTTGCACATTCAAGAAACTATTGTATAGTTCGAATCTGAGAGTAGTAATGAGGCTTAATACAACTTAATTCGACATCATAAACAGAAACTCCCTGTCGTGAAAGGATTTGTGTTTGGTTTTGATATTGGAGTAGCATTCCTGTCACAGAAATGCGAATCATTGTGGAATTTGAAGGGTGAAAGGCGACCGCAGAATACCAACCACGCTTCCAAATACCATTTTCTATCGGTCTATATGTTAAATGTTAAGATATCTGTCTTCACTTACTCTGAAGACCACTCGTAGGTTTCACATTCAAGAAAAGACCTAATTCGACTTAACAATATGTCGCCGTGATAATACTTCAGTTCGCATTACAGTTAACACCCTCAAACTTACATGAAACCGCTATCATCGTCCATAGCAGATTCCAACCATCATTAATGACCCATCCCCATTTGTCAGGACTCAGTTAGTCCATGATCGCTTTGGTTGCGTTTCCAAATCAATATACTCTCTGATATGTTGCACTTTTGGTGTGGTGCTCAAATGCACCTGTAGTTGGCGGGATCATGTCCAGAGTCCTGCCTTTCTATGTAAACATCTATGGTTTCTAGCATAATTTTAGCATACATGAGCAGTGCAAACTTTTCTTATGTACTGAAACCTTTACTTGGTAGATATTCTGGTACCCCTGATAATGTTGGAAATGCTTGATTTGCTTCTCAGTATATCTTATATGTATCCCAAGCAGTTTTCGTGCATCGTGTATTACACAAGCGGAGGCAGTATCCTGAGCAGGGATGTATCGATAATTCCAAGTTTCAAAGGCCACCCATACTTCGCTGATGCTGAATTTGGTAGGAGCTGCTTCTACTAAGGCATCAACTTCTGTATCAGTCCACTGTTTGGATGGGAATTTTTTTCATGCATTTCGTTAACAGCATCTGTCATATGAATGATCATCCTCGTGTTGCCTTCCTTATGATTGCAGGGCGAGATAAATTCTTGTACAGATAAGACAGGAAAAACATATTGTGTGTAGTTTTCGAATGTTTCGAGGTAATTAGACCAGATTTCAAACCTTACTTAAGTTGAGAGAGTGATGGTGGACAGACGTGGTTCTCAGCTAGGTCTTGACTGGCAAGCGATATTAAGTCTTAAGAAAAGTGATTATGTTTTCAATGAGGATATTTGCAAACTTGTTTAAGATGTCTCTATTGCGGATGGTTGGCTGAATTTGGCCAGTTTGTTCTTTCTTATTGGCTCTGCAATTGCGTTTGATCTGTCCACGAGGTGATCTTTAGTAAAGGCCTAAAATTTCTGGTTGCCTTTAAATTCATTGTCTATATTCTGAACGATGTGACTATCAACGAGTCGGCTATGTCCCTTGTGTCGAATCTTACAAGATCATGACTCTTTGAATGGATTCCACTTAAAACATCAACCAAGTTTCGGGCATGTTTGACAAACTCGTGACGACTTGTTTTATTCTGTGTTTATTTATTTTTGGTTGGGTTTTTAAAGGATGTTTCGAATTCCGTTGTGATTATGACTAATTCTGGTCCTGCTACTCAAAGTTTAGGAACTTGGATTAAATTCAATAGTACATCGTTCGCTCTTGATTATAGCATTGGTTTGATCATGAGCCAGGTCCATTGCAATGGACGAAAATTGCATTGCGGAGTTTCTTTTTTATCATTTCTGGATGCATTTTTCACAGTACAGCCATATTTATGACATGGGCAGGTAACCATATCGCATAGTTTGTGTGTTCTAGACTAAAAAAACATGTAGCTAGTTTCGTCAAACATAATATTGTTAATATATTTACCCTTTATATGCGAGGTGCACGTGCCGACAAAAATGCAGAACGATAGAATACACCAAAGAAATCTTGGTTATTTAAGATATTGTGTACACAAGAATTTAAAATAAAGCATATGTCTCTAAAACATCTACATAATAATGATCACCTTCGTTATTTTTAAGATGATGTTTGTAAGGCGTGATAAAAACAATTCCGAATAGCATCTTATTTTAAATGTTCGATAAATGACTGGTATTTTTAAGTTTTGGCGGAAATTCAATATGGGTCCGTTTTGACTATGGCACAACCGGAAGTGCGTCCAATATTAGAAAAAGTCTTGCCTATTGTGGAATGGTACTGGGATCATGTTGAAAACAATAAGCCACCAAAGAATTGAAAAAATAGGTTATGTTGAAAATTAGACACTGATTTTGGAAAATGCAATTAATTTCACCTTTTTGGCAGCCATTTTGAATTCTGGTGGTATTGAAATTAAATCATTTGGAATCTTATCATATCACACGCATCATTTCCTGCCTTTTGGAAACTCTTTTGCAGCATTTAACAGATATTTGAGAATCCTATATCGATTTTTCTATTTTAGCGAAAATTTTGAATGGCGCGTTAAGCTAGAAATATACATGATTTCAGGTGGCTCCTAATCTTAATTTACCTATTATATATTTATCTAAAAGCATACCAAGTTTCATGCTTGTAACCAAAATAACACATTTCTTATGTATTTGTGCACAAATCCGCTGAGCTACTAGAGGTGTCTCACTTGCTCCTGAAAAATATCATGGTCACAGGAAATTAACAATTTGTCCGAACAAATTTAACCTGTGTATGTTGACCTTGTTATCATGGCAACTAAAATTTTGACTAACGAAAACCTGCATCCCATCCCCATATAATCCCAAACAATACTGTCAAGTTTCATTAAAATTGATCTTGTAGTTTAGGTGGAGTATCCAAACAAGTTTTGAAACCTGTGTAAAGCGACCTGGTTACAATGGGAAACAAAATTTAAAAAAACAAGCTCCATGCATGTCTACATATTTACCAAAACATTACTGCCAAGTTTCATTGAAATCACTCCAGTAGCCTATAAACAGTTGTTGAGTCATATTTTGAAACCTGTGTATAGTGACCTGGTTGCCAAAAAACAAATACTGCCAAGTTTCATTAAAATGAATAACACAGTTATGTAAGAGGGGTTGTCCGTACAGATTGTTTAAAGTTACCGGGTTACCACGGCTACCAAAATTTTTACCAAAAAGAACCTGCATAACCATCTACCATGGTCCCTAACAAGTTTCATTGAAATCGGATCTCCCTAACTTCGTTACGGGGGTATAAGTATGGAGTCCCTGGAGTTGGGGTTCATAGCAGCATGCGTCGGTGTGCTTTAGAGACACAAGACAAATATACTGCAGCCTCCCAAAACATCCTGATTCATACATATGTATACCGCGATGCATTGGACTCAACAGAGACAGTCTTTAAAAGACAAGAGGTGAACGACTTTTGGGAGACATCGGAACACTTTAAACACAGTACAGTATCCAGATAGACAAACGTGGACAACATCTTTTTTAAATCGGGACAGAAAAAACGGTATAGGACAACTATTATTGGAAACACTTTCTACTTTTTTATGGCAGGCAATTAACACATTCATTTTTGTTGACCTTCTGCGATAAAATATAGGCTAAAACTATGCCCATGCCTCCCATGTAATGGCAGGCAAATGGAGAAATTACGTTGGAATAAATTTTGTCAAGTTAATTTTGGCGCTTTAATGTCTTTGTCACCCGATTTGAATAAGACGTATGACTCCGGCTGTCGACAGGAGTTATTGAACCCTCTCAGCATCACGTCTGATTGCAATACGTAATTACGTCGGTAAACAGGCTGCACCCGATTTACCAACATCCTGGAAAACAAGGGGAAAATGCGATATTCGATTTCAGAATGGAATCTTATACGGATACCGCCAACGTCGTCTGAGTCTGTTTATTTCACGTTTGTTGTGTGTGTTTCCGTTCCAGTTGGCATCTTAAATGAAGTGTGTAGACATCATGCTGCGACCTATTTCTATTCCCCTTACATGTCGGAGTTTGTCTCTTTTACACACACATATCCACCCGATCGCCTCTCACACGCTGCAGACTTATACAAGATAGATTTCTTAGAAATTTCAAAGCCAGACATTTTCCGTCTTTTTAACTCCGTCAGTAATGTACAATGGGGATTAATCCAGCGCATACATCAATTCTTTTCGTCCTAAGATGAAATCTATGTGATTGTCGGTGTAGCTGCAATGCCTAGGTCTACCGGATGGCGGTGCCCGACGTGCAATTGTTACAGCGGAAGAAATCGACAACTTACTTCCGGCAATTTGCATGTGGCCCGGGAAACCTCCGCAGAAGTGTCAGATATATTCAGCCAATTGCCCTCTCACTGAAGATAAATATGCAATTGCCTGACATTACACAGCAAGGTAAATTATTTACGTCATTTGCCTGCATATAAATATGTATTCTGACTTCCTGTTTTGGCGAATGTTTTACTGGTCCTTCACGAGGAAAACTAATTTATAAGTGAATCGTAGATAGAAATCAAATTTAATAAGTCTTACAAAGGGTAAAACGGTGTTTGATTACTAATCTATACTGTTTATTTACGACTTATGGGACGGTGTTCATCGCGATATAAATGGTGTTATCACAAATACGTACCGGAAACTAAAAATTGATTTCTCGTTTTGACTTCATAAATTCACAACACGTGTAGAGTATTTGACGTCAAACTATTGTTAGTAAGGTCAACATCGTGTTGGGGAGTGCGTATTGGATTTATAGCATTATTTAGTAGCAACTGCGCAGCTTCTAGTTAATATAAAGACGTGTTTTACTACATCAAAATAGAACTTATATATGTGGAATGGAATATAATAATAGACTCCATGGATCATAGCATAATAATACCTTATGGACCTCAACAAATTGATAAATATATATAGATACCCATCTGTTCACCGAATAAAATGCCTAAAAATATTGGAGTCCGTATTACTCTAATATTCTGACTTCACTCAACTAAAAGTGTAATGTAACCGGTGTTGTTTGCTTGTTCGGTGTCTTCGGTAGGATGCTTCAATGTGATACCACTATAAAAAGACTAACGTGTCCACAGTTACAAAGGGAAACACCACGAACATACCACAGCCTCCCAATAACACTTGAAACACGTATCATGCAGGAGAAGTCATCCCCAAAAGTGAACTTAGATTTAACAGGAAGTCAACTAGTAAAAATACCTGATTTTAGAATGACAATTCTTGCTTCCTGGTTCTTATTTATCTTTTTTTTCGTTAGACGCATATTTATATATTTATGAAATATCGAATCATGATTAGCCATAATGATGGTGTCCCGGAATGGCAAAATTATCACCATTGAGGAAACTGGACATTCTAAATAATTAATATTATTCCACAGATATCCAGTCTGTTTGGTTTAATATAAATGTAAGCACAGATTATGTATGTACGTATTACAGGAATGAAATGGAAACGTCTTCAGCTTACGTTATACTGTCTACACTGTAACCAAACAGACAATGGACCGATCGGATACGTCCTTTTTGAGATGTCAGGAAGCAAGCTGAGAATGAAATAGAAAACAAAATTGAAGTGACTTCTCCTCAGATATGTTTGATGCGCAATGATGTGATATTTATAGTCATGAACGGGTAATATATATTGCACGTCACGTAAGTTCTATGATTAATGATTTGTCTTGAAGTTTCACAACCATCGCATTGGTTCAACTTTACACCGTGTCAATAATTAAATTCTCGATGTTTTCAAAAGAAACAAAAACTCTATTACACGATCAGTTCAAATTCTCAAAAGCGTCATTTAGATTAAAAATTTCGGCAAAATATAATTTAAATATCGTAAAAACAAGAATCTCAAAAAATGTGTTACCCAAGGTGAATTATAAATGACGCAAAACCAGGCCTTAAAGTTATTACTTTTTGTATTACATAGATATTTTACCAATATAAATACCGACAGGACATTAAAATATGTAATCCCGTTCGTTGACGCCACTGATTTAAGGGATTATATCTACCTACGATGTAACTGCTCCTACGATGGACACTATGACGCGAGTCATTTACTTTCTCTGTTACTTTTTACATGTTTTCGTGAATAACCGGCCGAGCTGTTACCGCCATAAAAGATGCTGGTTCTGACTCATATTTAAGCTTATAGACACGATATACATACCATTATCCGCCTTTGTGCGTTTCATTTATACATGACAAACACAGAGCATATTTTGTAATGGGCCACCAGATGTTAACGGCACCACCTGTACACTCAGTACATTCACCGTATTAGGGATGTTTTGGGGTGTGTACTTTTGTTTGTTTAGTGTATGCATGATCATTATTACTTTACATTATGGGTAGTTGGCTAAACGTCCTATTAACAGTTTATGCCATTTGGGTTAACTCCTAATTATGCATTTCTACGCATTTCTGTGTCGATGTTGAGAAAATCGTCATATCTGCGAAAAGGCATTTGTTCTTAGCGAACTTTCAATTGGCAAGGCCGGCCTCTCTGGTGTGTTGTGTAGGAATATATGTATGTATTGGGAGACTGAGATATATTCGAATTGTGTTTGCACTAGTGGCCGCAAGTAGAACGTTACCGTCGACCACGGATGTGAAGTTATAGAAATAAAACCATTATTCCTCCACATTTATAGCAGAATTAAAACTAAATTTCTCAAATTGAGGTATTGTTATGTACAATTACTTACTTTTACAGTTTACTTATTCCACAGAAATTTTCTATTCATTCCTATGCTACTTTATTTAATGATGATGAGGCCGCCATGGCGAAGTGGTTAAGGTGCTACATTACCACAAGCCCTTCACTTCTGGGTTGGGAGTTCAAATCCCATGTGGGACAGTTGCAAGGTACTGACCGCTGTCGATGGTTTTCCATAGGACGTCAATACGTTAATGTGTTAATAGGACGTTAAACTAATAAAACCCAAACCCATTTTATGATTTGATATAATATTTCGCTGCTAACAACATTTTTGTCGCTTTCTAAAGTCAACTACCGTATACATGGCCAATCTACAAAAGTTCTACTAAGTAGTGTACATCCTATCATGACTAGACGGTACAGGCTCACATCGCTGTGCACAGTTTGGCCCTGACTGACAGAACGGGTTGTCAGAACCATACATGCTTTTAGCGTAACTTCCTATGTGGTAATGCTGGTGAGATATTCCATTATTGACAAAACAGGTGGTTGGCGTTCAAAGTCACGGTTACAATTTTAAAGCTAAGACTTATATTTTTATAAAGGATCGTTATTGTCGTAGAAGTTGGTCTGATATATGATACGACTTTTTCCGCTAATAACAAACAACAGTATATTTGTTTTATTGACGAAAAATAAAACGTCAATATATCCGCGGTCAAGTTAATTTTGGCTAACTTAAATATCCGTGAATAAAATGGAAAGAGTGACAAGTAAGATGTCATGTACAGCTGATTAGTGTTAGACAAATGTTCCACGCAAATTGGTATCAATGGGATGAAGCGAAAATAAAAACAATGAGATATCTCCAATTCAGCTCCATTTTGTTTGCTTTTTGACGAAGTGTCAAGTGACCTATTCAAATCGCCTTTTGTCCGGCGTCGTCCGTCGTGTGTCGGTAAACAATTTACATTTCTTCTACAAAACCGCTGAAGTAATTTCAATGAAATTTCGCACAAACCTTCCAAGGCATAAGGCCAATCAAAATTGTGAATTATATGACCCCCACCCCAGGGGGCTGTGGGAGTGAGAGGGAGCAAAATTGGTTACAATTTCAAAAATCTCCTCCACTCACAGAGATGGTAGAATCAAATACTCTTCATAGATAGAAAGGTCTCTACAAAAATTGTGAATTATATGACCCTTGGATCTCAGGTTTCCTCCTGGGGAGGGGGTTAAGTTTACTATAGTTTATAATGGGAAAGCCAATTTTGAGCATTATTTGGTCATTTATAATGGGGAAATTAGTCAAATGTTGTCAGAATTATCCCTATGAGATTGTCACTGAATCCTATAAATAAATTTTCCATGACTGATCCCCAGGGGCCTTAGGGGCGGGACCTGAAAACCTGGAACAAATAGGTGGTAGAATCAAACACTCTTCATAGATGAAAAGGTCTTAAGGTCCTTTACGAAAATTGTGAATTATATGAACCTGGGGTCTCGTGTCCCCCCACGGGAGGGGTCAAGTTTACTATAGTTTATATAGGAAAAACACATATATGAACATTATTTGCTTATTTTTCATAGGGAATTATTCAAACTGGGTTAGAATTATTAGCCTGAAATAGCATTTTAACACCATATCCATATTGATCCTCGCTGACCCTCAGGGGTCAGAGGGGCGGGCCAAAAGGAGTCAAAATGGTCAAAATTTCTAAAATCACTGACTGACTTCAAGGGCCTGATTGGCCAATATATAGTGTTAATATGTCTTTGTTTCTTTCTGTATCTGAACTCAGGTGACCATCAAGGCCCATAGGCCTCTTGTTTCTTAAAGAGTATGATGTCAACGACATATCTGTGAAAGGCTACGCGTATTAAACACGTACATTTTGTTTGTGTTTCTGGTAAATACTAATAAAACGTTTTATGGACACATACAGACTTCGCCTTTATAACTATATTGTTACATTTGATATTGATCTGATCAGTTTAGAAATGGTTTTCTGTGTCATTTCATATTGCACCTGTGTTTTTCAACTGTGGCGAACAAAACATATTTTCAATTAAACACCTTTCCACATAAATGCACAATTTGCCTTTGCCATGGCAGCCCCCGAACACTGTAGACGCATTCTTATTCCTTGAATTTGCTAATTAATGTTGTTCATTGCGTATTTCTACATTGAATTCATCTTGGTATCCCATGCAGGCAGGGCGTAAGAATTGTACCTGCTGTTCCCAATGCAAGTTGGGATCTCTTCCTTACTAACAACTATGCTTTTAGCTTGGAATTTAACATTCGCCTTTGTGATGAAGGCTCTGGGTTATGTTACTTGTCCAATTTTCTCTAAAAAACAAAACCTTTAAAGTTTTCTTTTTGTGTGCTAGATAATACGGCAGTGCCAAGAACGACATAACAGATAAATGAAAAAAAAATGATAAAACCCAGATTCATTCATGTATCAATAATAATAATGATACATTTCAGTAATACATCTGCATATCATATCTGATGTTTTATTCTTGTAATTATGTACACAATCTGATTTAAATACAGATCCTTATAACCACTCCGTTATGTAAAGGATCTGACAATATCCCATAGGGGGTCACGTTCAGATGACCTTTATACCACGTGGTCTTCATATAAGATACATTTTCAACACCTTGTCACATCCATTGAAAACGATGTACATATAAAACTACCATTATTGTGCTCTTTGGGCGAGATGACTACGTAAACCAAAATAATTCTGACAGTTTTTTCAAACTTTTTCGGCCCTGAAATTCTCTGTCAAAATTTTGCAAGTAGCAATTTGATTGGCCTTTTCCAAAGGTCACCTGGACATGACCTCCAATGGGATTTTCTCAGATCCTCTTATCAAACGTAGTGATAGTAAGGATCTGTATTTTTATCAGATTGTTATGTACAAAACTTTCGATAACCAAACTGAAATTTACAAGAAATCCACCATACAATATGGTAATCATGGTGACTTTAGGTAGCTACAAGGAGAGCATTGACATTCGACATACAATTTATTGCTGCCATGGCATGACAGATTCACTCAACTGAACGTTTTTGATTATTTGGAAGATGTACCTGCTCGACCTAAATAAAAATAGCATGTTTGTTCTGAGATAATGTGGTAAGAAACAAATTGTAAGTATTGATATAAAGAATTTTTCGTCGATTTACATTCCAGACACTAATAACATAATACATTTAAGTGGCTGGCGATATTATTTCTATTCCTTACAGTGATACTATTGCTCTGATGAGGCTTGGCAGGACATGTTTACATAGAGGACTAGTACATCAAACATCAAACGATACCGTTAACATTAAATACTATCATCTGCTCTTTTACACATACTGCTAAGGTTCACATCAAGCTACAGGAAACAGTTGGCGCGGAAGTGTTCACATCCATGACAGACTAGGCTGTTCGTCTCTGAGAGATATTATACCCCTTGGGCATTACATCAGCACATTTGAGTGTAATCAGCTCGCGGTCAAACGGCTGGTGTTATACCATGGGTACTATAGTTCAGCGATCGTAAAACGTCTAGACAATCCCAATGACAAATTAAACTTAAACATATGTTAGCCGTTCTCACCTCTATCAATCATGGACTTGTGAATGTGATGCCTCCAGATAGAGATCCGCCAAGGACACCTCCGTGACAAGGCATTGACAAACACTAACTGATGTGATGAAAACAGTTCCATGTATGATGTTGATTAATTTGTTTGAATATCAGAGACAAGATAACGGAGATATGTTATGAGCGCAATATTACCTTTATTGTCTCATGTGTGCCGTGACATCAAATCTGGCATTTCTACATTGTTAGCCGGTTACTGTACTTTCGTGGTTTTATATCAATCTATGGGTGGATCTATTCATGGTTAACCTATTGAGTATAGTGGTAACATTTTAGTAAACATAGTTTGCTGCTTATATGTTCGTCGCCACCATGAAAATAACGCATGTCTCTTCACAACTAAGATTTCATGTTATAAAGTAGTTGTCACAAAATGTCGAGTTTTAAATGAAGGCCGAAAATCCTTTCAACGCCGATCTTCCTGTCTCAAGCTTAAAGCGTATACCTCTGCACCACACAACGGAATTCATACCACGCAAACTGAACATAATAGGAATTCTATGGGAAAAACATAGCCAAACTTAATGAATTGAAAACAGGTCTTGTTCGGGGAAACTTATCATTTTACTGCACCAATAACCAAATCTGTCATTTCAATGTTTTGAAGCTAAACAATAACAACGATACATTGTCTGTCTGTTCGGTACATCCCTGGCCAATTGTCAGTTCAACAGCAGCATAAGCACTTGAGGTCAATTGGGTTTTTTATGAAACTGGCGGCAGTGTCGGCCAAGCTGGATGATGGACATACCCGAATAATAACATACTTTGATCTGGACCGTCTCCGTCTCTTTCCAGATAAATTCTAGCATCGTGGAAACGTGATAAGGATAAGGACAAAACACTAAGCATTCCTATTGTACATGTATTCGGATGTTAAGTTGGTGGTTTCCTATTTTCTATGATCAATCTTATTGCCGGCACTTGCTAGCAGCATTAGTAGATTACCCAAATGTGTTTAAAAGTGTCATTCATACGTGTAAACCCATAGTGTATTTTAGCACCTGGCTTCAGGATCATGAAAGAATCATAGGCTTAAGTTTTCACTTATCCAATCATTTATGACATAACGTTTTGTAATGTCATCTTTGATTGGCTTTTAAAAAAATAGTTTTTAGAAAGTTAAAACTTATGACAGGTTTGGATTCAGGATTGTTTCATTATTCTGAGGCCAGGATTGCCGAATCAAACGTCCATTAACAGCCAAGAGGAACGATTACTGTAGACGTCTCTCTACGCGAGTGTTTATTTTCGCGATTTGTAAGAGTAAAAATTTCTCATCAGTGTGTCTTTATATCTACGCAAAAGTTTACATGCGGTGGAAAGTTTCATGGTGTAAACTCCTTCGCGTAATATGAGCAATAAATTTCCCCATTTATAGTAATTTGTCCATAGTATCGCCACCAAAACACCAATTAGAAATTAAAAAATATAAAAGGAAGAGTATGATCCCATCATTATTAATGGCATTCATCACATATAATGTTCTAAAGGAATAATATCACGTGCATATTGATATTACATTATTTGAAACGATTAAACAAAACTTGGTCCATTAACGTCTAATATTTGTTCTCATAATTGTTTCCTTTATCAAAATACACAGTTTATGCCCGCATGGTATTTTGCTGTCTGTAAGACTGTCTGCTTCTGGAAAGGTCCGTTAACGGCCGATTCTCTGGAATGTCCCCTGACTTTTCCAGTCGTCTTTAAGTACTCTGAGAGCAGATAAGATCGTATCGATGTCCGTTCGTTTGTTAACGTTTGTAGAAGAATATTTACTTTGGTTTTACCTGTAGTCCTACATCAGTGCCATCTGTTGTTGTCTCAGTAGCCTCACTCTCCTTCACTCACTAACCCAAAGCTTAATCAATTAGAAATCAAGCAGGATTGGTACAATATACCGATTCATGACAGGATATGTATTTAATAAACCAACTACACGTACTTCAAAGAAAGATACAGCAACCACAGGCGACTCTGGTTCAAGTTTCAACAACTTCAAATACGAAAGACTATATAGTCGTCACGCTTAGATCCCTAATACGCAAACGTATTTTATCGTAGTACTCTCTGTAGTAAACTCTGAATCTATAATCTGCAACAAATGCTGTTTCATTCCTGAGCCGAGTTATATCAGTCGCTATCTTGTTTACATTTGAACGGAATCTGGTGTAAACAACATATTATATAATAATACAGATTACTTGATTTCACTACTGGAATGAAATACAGTGTTTATATCAACAATTTGATGTCGTGTGAAATTGCTGTTTAAGTTCAATGCACATCCTGAAATAAATACTGCTTTAAATAAACGGTAAACAGTGATGCGCCTCACTAGTATTTGAAACTGGCAAGGCTGGATACACATCACGCGCGCTATGTATTTCGATTCGTCTCTTGTATCCGACAACTCTAATATGAATGAATGGTCTTGTTATTTCTGGCAGCATTCGTGTTAGGTTGTATTTTTTTATTATTTCACTTTTTATTGGATAATGAATGACTTTTTAATCGTGAAGCATCACCATCAATCGCTTTACACATTTTTTTTCGCATTTCGTAAAATATTTTGGACATTTTTTTCTGCTGACAAATAAGAAGAGTCAAGCATCGAGGGGTGTCTATCCATGTAGGAATGTGTGTTATAACTCTCAAAGTAACAGAGGAGGGTTTTACTCAGCATGGACTGATAGATGACTATATAATATGCAAATGAAGAATATAAAACGGGACGTTAAGTATTGTACCTGATATCCCTATTACGTGATCGTAAAAGGCGACTAAATTTAGGATATCATCTTTCCTGGCTTTCCTAACGTCTCCCTGGACACCACCTCACTTTTATCCTCTGATTGAGCGATCGCCCTTTGAAGGCTCTAGGCTTTGTCATATGGCCGAGACAAACCATAGTCTGTAAAAGTGGTAGTTTCTGCTCCTGCTTAGCGCTAAGCAAAACGGCAATGAGACTGGTTTGCCTGTTATAGATTCAATGTGATCGGGTGTGGCGTACTTGTTTGGTGTCTTTGGTGGCATGCTTAAGTGAGATTGCACTGTAAAAATACCAAAAGTTCCTCTATCATGAGAAGACGAAATACGAATATACCGTAGTCTTCCAAAACACTTCCACGCATATCACACGCTCAACACACACTTCCTACAGGGAGGTCGTCTTGAAATGACCCTGTCTGTTAATGAAGCATTGATTAAATTATTCAAAGCAGAATATGAACATGATCTGTACTCTTAGGAATCTTTGAGGACGCGGACACAGAAATAAAGAAAATTTATGTATAACGGATTGTTATTGGTTCATGTAAACAATATTACAATCTAACTAAATGCGCTTTATTTGAGACTATTAATGTGTTAACAGGGATTTAGTTATAAGTAGTCTGTTAGTTCTTTCTTCGGCGCCATAAATTTCGTAATTACGATTTACAGTAATTAATGCTCAGACGACTAAAACACATTACGCTGTACTTATATTTTAACGTGTGGATTAGTCTATTTACATCCATTTGCTATTTTTAGATGCAACCTATACTTATGTATTCCTCAAATCTATTTTAGGTTGGTTATAAAGTGTGTCTACAAATCTATGTGGTACATATATACATCACAACGTCAGTCACTAGGACACGATTAACAACTTTAATTCGGGCTTCATTTAAGTGAAATATGTGAAAACAATTCCTTCACTACAACCAGACATTTCTTATTTTGTCTCAAGTAATATGCCAGAGAGTCATTCAGAATAGTTTACGGAGAAATACGTATTCATTTTAATTTGCGGTTCGCTGTTTCAATTTATCTTACTTAGTGAAGGAGAAGAATGTAGATCTAAACTTGAAACTCAAGATTAGACGCTGGTGATATGCTCTAATCGGGACCCGATTACAGCACGAGACGCGTTCGTGTAATTTTCGGGCTAAAAGATATATGACACGTCCCAGATATACACACAATAGTGTTTCTACAGGTTATGGTATTCCGAAATCAGAAATACATTATACCAATGACAATGAAAAAAATATATATAGAAATGCAACGGTAAAGACCTAAATTTCACAGCATATGTCAATAACATATTGTTAAGTGTAAATGCAAAATGTACATTATATATGAAAATAAAGATGCTTCACCGCTGACAGAGCATAAACAATATTCATCAATTGAACAACAATTGATGTTTAAAAATTATATGAAATGATTTATTTTGCTTTTGGAACATGAACAATCAATGATTCATTGCATATAGGTCATAGTAAAACGGGTTTTTTTTCGGGATGCAATTAATTTTTTTTAATATGTTTGTCATGGAATAAAATTAGAAGCTCAAACTTTTCAATGGTGGTAATGGTGTAAAGTATGTAACTTTTGTAACTGAAGAAAAATATTAATGCTTTCGCGTATTTCTCTATCCTAACTTACGGTCAGACACTGCTACTAAAATAAGTAACATATTTTGTTTCGAAAAAAATATCAATTTTGTAAGTAACTTACCGAAGTTATAAACGCAACATAATAAAAGAATGATCATTTACGCACATTTCTCTTTATCGGCTCTTTATAAATATACCATTTCTATATCACCTTCATAAGTACTCGCGCACTAAGAAAACGGTGGCATCAATGCCATATGCTTTTCAAATAAGATAACGGCATCAGATTGCAGATATCCATGTTTCTATCACAGCAGCGATTTGGTATGTTTGAGTGACAAGGCTATACGTGGATATAAACACGGATGATATACAATCTGAATTTTATGCAATGAAACTTTAAAGATGTTACATACGACATACGGAAATCATCATAAAAACTATCAAGTATCTGGAGAATTTGGGAATGGTTAAAGAAAACAACGGATCCGGGAATCGTAATAAAAGTTGAAAAAAGAAGTAAGTTAACGGCAATGATAGAAATGCCGCTGTGTCTTTCTATAATAAAAAGTTCATGATGGGCTGTTCTCTTTGGTCCTTACCAACGTGTGTGTCGGTGTGTCCGTCATTTACTGTGTTGTAATCTGTCGATAAGAACAGAATCGGCGATAACAAACACAAAAAACAACAGTTTGGCCAGAATAAACAATCGTAAAAACATGTAAATAAATACATAAGCAATCTTTTTACCGGATTTCCAGATCTTTGACGGCAACCAACGGGTCTGGGATAGTTGTTAATTTTAAATATGTCATGCAGTGAATGATTTATAGATAAGAAAGTCGATTGGTTTCATTTGGTACATGTACAAGATATTGATATCGTTATTGCGCGAAACTTACGTGTTATAACGCGAAAAATATAATATATTACATTGTTTGATCCTCCGGAAGCCACGTTTTGATCCCGAAAGCCAAATTTGATATGGACAATTAATGACTGTCATCTATACCCATGACGTTGTCCGGAATGCTGAAGTTCACTTAAAATACATGATGAAACATCGTTTGAATATGAAAATCGTTACCATCTTGTTTATGTTTATAGTTTTAGATCTGCCTTTAATTTTCATTGTCATGTTCGAGTAGCCAGCATTAATTTCGTTTTGTGTCAACATCATTTTCATGTTCATCTTAGATTAAATTCTGGTTTTAGTAATTCAAATGTCCATCTATTACAATGGTCAAAATCGGAGGTCAGTATAACAAGATGTTTTCCACTAATCTAATCCTTTTAAAGAAACATCAACTTGATATAAGCGTTGTGAGTATCCTATGGCAAACATTTTTCTCAGACAATGCTATTGACATTTATTTAGGAAAATGTCTTATCTAATATAAAATTAGGGGTTTTTTGTTCGGTTAATATGCATATAAAATACTGACCTCCGATTATGTAAATTATGGTGTTGTCACACCATAAAACAAATATAGGCCTCAACAAATGCACACTTTTTTCAAGATTGATCATATAATTAACCTTTTGATTCGAAAGTTGCGAATCATTTCCTCATTGCTTCAAAATTATGTGGTAACCAAGGTACGTTTAATGTACATTTCGAGTAATAAAACCAAAGTTTCCCGTAATAACGCGTACGTTTTGCGTAATAAGGCCAATGGTTTGCGTAATATCGTATCGCGACAGTTTCGCGTACTAACGCAATTTATTTTTTTCTTCTACCAAATTGGCTTTTCTAAATCAAATCATTTTTCTATGAACATTAAAACACCACAATTGATGTGACTATTCGAGATAATCAAAAATATAAAGATAATACTCATATCATGTATGTAAATGTAGGACACACCAGTCTATAATTGTGGTATTCTACTGCTGCCACACCCAGAATAAAAGTATACAGCGACTTACTTGCCCATCGTTGGTATATATTTGTGACCATGTGGGTTGTGTTTGGTTTGCGTCAACACTAATGAATAGGTTATTGATCCACTATCAGAATCAGCACAATTATATACCGCAGCCTCCCAAAATACCCAACATACACCCGTCACATATCGCATGCAATGGTACAATATGTAAATGAATTTGATGTTGATAGGACGGAACATAATCAACCGACAAATATGTGAATAATTATACCCAGAATGCTACATTTTATCTGAATATTCGACCAGAAAAGACGATAAATCAGGTGCCTGCAAGAGGGACTGTGGTATGATTGTCAAATGTAAGTGATATCTAAGAAGTTGTTTACTTATTTCAGCCGTAATGTCAATGAAGTATCCCATCAGTAATTTCGACTTAGTAGATATATCCGTTGACCACACTCTAGCTGGGCAAGGTAGGAGAAGAAATTTGCATGATTCAGAATGCAAAGCATTTCGCAATCTTTTGCTGAATAGCAGAGGAGAATGCCTGCAAATATTGGCAATTTAACAAAATCACTGAAATGTAAATACATTGTATCTTCTTCAAAAATATCAATGGATCTCGATTGCCATCTCTATCGACTGCTGAATTTATAACTGGGCACCTAGGTCATCAAACACGCTAACAACTTCTAAGATCATCTTTTTCATAACGGCCTCCATTGATAACGATAATTTGATTTGTTAATATACAAATGACTAACGATCAGTATAAGACTTAAGAAGATTGTAATATGTAATCATCTAACTTGGTATTAGGTATCTCGTTATATGGATTGGATTTCGTTTTTATGTTAACCATGCTTGTATGTAGCAATTCCTCTAAGAATATATTCTATGGGGCGCGTAGCGCCCCATAGCGCCCCATATTGAATGTATTCTTAGAGGAATTGCTCCATACAAGCATGGTTAACATAAAAACGAAATCCAATCCCTATATTTACACTCACACGACTTTTTATTTATATTTTATGCAATAAAATCGTCATTTGAAAGTGACGTAATTATTCAATAAAAGTCGGTCAAAAGTGGGAGGAGCTTACTCAATTGAACAGCGAATGATGACGCTTCACGTAAGGTAGAATTATTCATCCGCGACGACAAAGAAGTTCAATATTTTAGTGTAAAATAAACATGACAAACAAAGTAAATTTCAGAGATGATTTTATTTAATCAGATCAGAACTTTAAATATATATTCAATTTTGCTAAAAGTTAATATATAGCGTAATACATCTGTAACATAAGGAATTTGTACACGGCCACATGTGTGAACTCGGTGACCGTTATTGTGCAGCGAGGCGAAGCTGATGCACGCTTACACACTTTAGTTTGCCGAAGTTGTCAAAACACCGATTTTCAAGTAGCTCAATGTGTTTGAGATGTCGCCTGACTTGACGATATTACATCCTTGGGAGCCATGTGATTATATAGGCTAATCTACGCTTAGATCCATATCGCCATCGATAGATGAAACAAATTCACTTGTGTTCGATGGATACAATGTATTTGTGGTGACGCGGAACTGTCAACAGGTGGATTATTAGCGGTGCATGTTTCATAATACACATGATTAAATACTCAAAGACAAGAGGATATGTTTATAACTGACCTCTATCAGAGGGTCTCACACCCGTCTACCCCAAAGGCTCGATCGTAGGACGAACATAGGCACAGAGGTAATGTTTACATTTGACACCCATAATTTTTAACAAAAATGAAAGCACGTCGCCCCGGTCGGGATATTTTTCTGTTTCTTTATACAATTGTTAATTTAAAAATTGTTTGAATCATATATAAATATAAAATATGTATATATTGTTTACATTTTTCCAAAATTCTATGAAAAACAACAATATACACGTAATGTTGCGTCAAAATGTAAACAAAGCCATGTGTTTCTTTTTTTAAAAAGTAGTCCTTTTACGTTGCACAGAACATTTCCTTACGCAAGTTCAAAGTTCAATGTTACCATGCAGTTATGGTAAACAAAATCGGCTAGTATAAGCGTATAGTGACCAAGCCTAGCAAGTGTAAATATATAACTATAAATGTACTTTTGCGAAAGTAGCATTATAGGTTTTAATCGTTTATTCAGATAGTATGATAGTTTCATGTTTTTCACAGTGCTGCTTAAATAATCAAATGCAAGTATAGCTCTTGGCTGAGGCTTTGGCATAAAACTTTTATATTGAAAAAGGTCGCTTTTATTTGATAAGCCATTTGCAATCGAACATCACAGCCAAATAAAGATCGGCGTTACGTTTTGGCCTATAAAAGTGGAGCTAGTCATTGAATATTTCAGAAAACGCACATCGGATTGTGTTGATTTGACATTGATCTACATGATTTATATTTGTGTGAGACGGTTGATTACGGATTTTGTCATTAATGTAAGTTCGTGTGTATTTTTGGTAGGGTGGTATGTTCGTGTTGATATTACCTGTACTATTAAAAGACATAGAACAACACACTACATTCGGTCAGATTGTACTGATAACGGACAAAAATAATTTCAACCATTAGACTGGTTTGTGTCTCGGGGCAGAGTCTAATATTTCTTGCAGAAACGAAGGCGCAAATGAATGCCAAGGTAGCTAAGGGCGTATACCATTATTTCTTACGACAATTAAAAATATGGATAGCCCTTTATTATCAATTTTAATTGTATTCATATCAAAGTAGCAATTTACAATCGCAATTTGCCTCAGTCCTGATTCATATACATCGATAAGAAAACAAATCAGCTAGAAAACAAACGCAACAAAATATAATATTTGTTTTACCATTTTTCCAATCAAAGAAACATGGCGCTTCATGATTATAAAACATGGTTATGTATGGAAATATATTTTTATCATTTTATGTACGTTATTTCTTCATTATACAACTGCATAAGTTGCCGTACCCGTGTGATTTTCGTTAAATATGTACATGTACAATAACAAATAAAACTGAAATATTTATATTATTATTTGTAATACAGCAATAAATGGCTCTGCCAAAGACCAGATGACATCAATAATGAAGTAAGTAAATATACTTTAGCAATGTAAGTGTAAATAGGCAGGACACTTCAATAATAACATTGACACTTGCTTGATTATTTATATTTATTGAACATAATTTTGTTTGTTTAATTTTTTTCTGTTGTCGCTTTTTATATTATCGTTAGGCGTTGTCGTATCCAACAGCTAGTGGCCTCTCCAGCGCACAGTGTGTTTTGTATTTGAATGCCTTATCTTGCAGTACATTTTTGCTGTCTTATTGTAATCGTGAACTCTTGTTTGCATAGTGCCATGTCAATGACGCATGCCATCGAAGACATTGAACAACACCCCAATCCGGTCACATATACCCACATTGGACAAATCAGTAGTCACACGTTTCTGTGCTGAAAGGTAAGCAGGATCAGAAGCTATCAATATAATATGATTCTTCATTATAAGGGCTGCATGGCGAAATATAAGACTGTTTATATGCAAGCTATGGGAAGAAACTCCACTAGAACAATCATATTCGAAGGCAATGTTTTCTAGTCGAAATAAACAGTGAGAATTAAAGAAAAAATATATTATATTTCATCATTTTATTCGATATACGATGCACTCATCATCGATACAATGGCCACAGCCTGGGTAACACTTGAGATGTAAAGTGGTTCATAAATAATAAATGGTGTGTGCCGTCTGACATGTCACTTACAACAATTAAACCACACCATGAACTAATAAAATAATGTTTGTCAAAGCTTACGTACAACCTCTACAAAAAACTTAAATTGACGTCATCGTTAGTATATATTTAATGCAATATGGATAAATAATAACCCCATTAATAATCCGTTGGGTGTTCATACATAAGTTATTTGCTCTTGTATACCTATAAACGTATAACCTTTGACCTCGGTCGTCAAATGACCAGTTTAACTGTTGACCGAAATCCCCCGAGCACAATGGCTTATCTTATATGTTGATTGAGCCTTTCACTCTTTGTTTATTTAAAATTTAAACCGTTTTAGTAATATGCTGACGGACACCGCCCGGACCTTGGTCACTCTGCATAAGGAATGTCTACAGGATTTACTTAAAATCGACACACGAACCGGGCGGGTGGTATACAAGTGGATGCAAGATATAAATTACACAACAGGTTGATAGGGATATTGGATTATTTCATACGAATGAGTTATTTTTTTAAAGTTACTTTTATAAAGGCACGAGCTTTACTGATAAATTACATATCCAACAACCCCAAATCGTATGACCAGTTTTTACTACAATGAAGCCATCTACATGCCAGTCAGACCAAAACTAAAACGCTATTTGCCGACATATGAAAATAAATGTGGATTGATATTTTCATAGGCAAAAAGGCATTCATTAATATAATTGCATAAATAATGTATTGATAACGAATCATTTCATTTATGAAGAACTCTTCCATATAAAGGTATTTGTTGAACGTCTTTTTAACCTATGTTTTTATATATACTTTAACAACACGTCATCGACCTGCATACGATTAAGTTAACGTGAAGTGTCATCTGCTTCCCGCAAATTATTATCAAACCAATAAGGGTCCTCGTACGGCAAGACAGAACACTGAGCAAGCGCAATAAAGAGGTTTGACTTGATGGGGAAGCATGAAGGGATGCGAAACCGTCATACAACCGGTTTTGTTTAGCTGGTTAACACAAACGCTTACAAATATTTTTAATTTTTTTAATCCTATGAAATTGAAAAACAGTGAGATCAATGCGTAAAAAATTGTACGTCGAGTATTATGACGTCATATACGAATAACGTTTTCGAGGAAGATTTTAAAAGCGGCACAGTCATTGGCCACTTACCAATTATCAATGAACTTAAAAATACTATTAGTACCTGACTGAGTTATTCAAATTAAATTATTAGCAGTATTCTCAATACCTGTTAGCCTTATAAAGTCATAGACAAAATTTAACGGTTTTTCTTTTTTCATAGACGCGAATCCGGTTTTTGTCTGACTTCATAAACATAACATATATTGAGAATAATGCTAAACTTCTTTTGACCGGAACTCGGGGCAGAGGTATTTTGGTAAGAAATCAATATATTGTATTGAAAACATATTTATATTTTTTCCATAGCCATTATCAATAATTGCTGTAGTAGAAATAATAAAGTAATAAAATGGGTGTAAAAATGGATCATTTATCAAATATTATCATTGTCACAATTCCTGCACATATAGCCTTGTAAGTGTATTAAAATATAATTGTATGAGGTAAAGTTAGTCTGGACCAACCAAATACCTTCATATAAACGGAGTCCTCAAGTTACATGACTTAGACGCGTTTTATTTATGTGCAATGTATGTGGCAATGTATACAAACAAATAAGTCCCACATTACCTCTAGTCATGTTTTGACAGGGAGTGCAATGTGTTTATGTATGGCATAGCATTAGGCACTTCTTAAGGCCAGGTTAGAGCACTCAACGTATGCCGTCCGTTTGAGGTCAGCGAATATCTACTGACCGCACCATTACCTATCATCCTTAGGCTACGTTACCATGATGGGAGAGATACACTAATATTAGGTTCATTTGACAATATACATATCCTAATATATGTGGACATCTTCATATTATTTACCTGAGTAAATTCTGTCATTGCATGGATTCGAAATATAGTAAACATGACTTTGCACCTTATTGAAAAGGCGAAATACATGGACTATTTGGAAATAAAAGTTCAAAAACACGCAATATATGAAATAATTATCTATCCATCATGAAGCCATCAGCCTACATTTATATTTTTATATGTAGCCGTAAATGTTCAATATCCACCTGGAATGTTAGTATGATATGCATCCGTAAATTTTGACCATCCTAATAACACGATTTGTCATGACTTCCTTGTGATAACAAATTTTTTGGTGTATCTTAGACAAGGAAGGATACTATCCGGCAGGCATACCGACTGAGATGGCCAACTCGGCCGGACTTGACCCCGGGTCTCAACGCTCTCTGCCAGAATTATCACTCATCTTGAGTCCAGCTGCACCTAAAACAATCAACATTACACATAAATTACCTCCAAAGTGCATTATTCTACTGTTCCTGTTAGTCAATATCCTCGAGTGTAACTCGAGTAGTTCCGGGGTCGAGTTGTCTAATCCTTCTTTATCAGACTATTTTACGTGTACTGTCCCTGTTATCGAGTGTATCTGATATACGCCTGGTCGATCTCTTATCGCCAACTTCATCTAATTATGACTTATTGTCGTATTAAAAAGATTTAAAGGCTTCTAAATATGCGTGACAAAGGAATGCTACAAGAGTATAGCGAGCCCGAAGTCTTCACTGTAACAGCTTGAACGGTGACAGAAGGCTGGTTCTCACCTTCGTGTAGAGACCACACCAGGTCAGGCAGGAGGATTAAGGCATTCGCCACTCACTGTCGACATGGAATGGTCAAATTGGAAGATAACGGTATAGTTATAGGTAAAATCCCTTTAGGGCAAATCAAGGTCACTTTTACAAGAGCAAAAAAGTCAATTTAGAGTAAAAAATGGACTTGAAATTAGCCCGAATTTCACATACATGTATATGTCAATTTCAGATCAAATACGCCAGAATTTAGGTGAAATACATTTCCTGAATCCACACGATTTTTTTCTAGGTCAATTTACGTGTTAAATATATGACAGTTTTTTTCATAAAAAAGGATAAGTTATTAACACAACCAGAAAAACATCCCCAGAAATTCACACCCATAGTACACTGCGTGCTACGTGGATTTCCATAAGTATTTCAATTACAATTTTGAATAGGTCTCTTATAATTTATCCTAAAGACGTTTTATGTGAAGTGTGTTGCGGTATCCTCTTATCGAAAGATGGTTTATTTTCTCTCTCAGTAAGTAAGCTTTATGGAATTACAGTCATATCAACATCGCATAATCCCGATACATTATGTGATTGTCATTGATCACTTCACATCAATAATTCGTTACATTATCTGGGTTGGTGTGTTTAAATGTTTTGGATTGATGTATTTAGTTTAACGTCCTATTAATAGGACATTAACGGACGACCTCCCATTCGTATTCAGTCTGTTGCGGTGTGCGAATGTCTGTATATGTTTAGGAGACTGTGGTACATTTGTCTTGTGTATCTTTTTAATCGTGGAAATCCGTTTTATGATACTATTTCACTGAAGCAAGCACACTCCATCCGGCCACGTTAAACTGACAACGTACTCTTGGAAAAAAAACCCAAAAAACATTGACTTGAATATATTTACTGTTAAACATTTGGTGGTAGTGGTTAGCAAGGGTGTAATGTATGATCCTTGCTCCGGCAGGGCTGAAATGTAATATTCGGGATAACATTTCTTTGTCTTTATCACACAAGATATTATTTAAACTATTTTTATACATATCGTGACACACACTACCGCTGCTCCCCCATCATGGATATTTCGATGTTTTATTATGTCACAAGGACCTGGCAGCCAACGTATTCCCACGTGGGTAGTTATATTAATGACTAATGTGGAATTGATATAAATATGATTTATGATACAACATATACAGCACTGTAACATGGAGGTGATGATAAATCGAATGCATCGTGAACTGTATAGTTAATTATTGATTTAAAAATGCGTGTAAATGACGTTTACGTTCAATAATCTCCCACGCCGACTTGTGTCTCTAAAATACCAAATGATTATATTGCTGTATAATACTTGAAACGGATTTAAATCAGTCTTAAATTTCGTTTGCATGAATTAATCAAACGTCACATGTGTTAAACCCAGAAATACGTGTAGCAAATACCCAGGAAAGCAGTTACTAACCACAGCAAACTATTTTAACTTGTGTAAGTTTTTAACGTCATTTGAACAGCTAGGGTACTGTCCTTCCGGGTAATGTCCCAAAACACAGATATTCATATCTGCAACAAAATCACTAACTGTTAAAAGATTCATACCATCTATCCCAACCAAACATAATATATGTTAAATTTGAGCGTTATTACATAAAAAGGGGGAACTCTATGTTTAATGATGGATATATAAATATGGTGAAACATTAGCGAAAACTCGAGGGTCCTCTATTCCTTGTGTGCATATCTTGCTATTATCATTAATGTGCCAAATAGTAAATGTTAGTGTGGGTTTTACTTCATGTCCAAACCATCTTATGTCTCACGTGTTTCCCAGTTTGCCTTCTCACACCTGTCACGAAGATAAACGAAGATAACCTATGCCGTACAACAACACCTGAACTGAAGTTTGATTAACATTTCTTGTTGTATTTTATCCTGTCCTTAGGCCAGAATTCATAAGGTCAAATGGACAACCAAAGGATCAGTTTAACCGAGATTGATTCCATAGATTTAAGGAAATATTGAACTTTGTTATCATGGCGTGCTACACATTGATTGTAAGACCGCTCTACCAGATTACCCGTTTCAACATATGATTGTTTGTATATCATATAATGTACTTGGCGATTTATCGAAGTTGAGTCATGTGAAGTATTTGACAGCAACATATTTTGCTTGATACATTTTAAGTTGGGATTATGGTTTATATATACGTCAGTCTTTGCGTCTTTTTGTGTTATTTGCTAGGTTAGCAGTAACTTTGGAATGCATTTAAGACCACTCTATGTTACAGTGCTGTTAACTGCGACAAACTCGGCTCACATTGTATGGGTCATATATACCATATACTATGTCTGCTTTCTTTAAAAAAACTACTAAACAATGTAAATAAAAGAACCTTAATGTGTTAGCCGAAATAAAAACGTTGAGTATTACCTTGCCGAAGTAGATTAATATACATTGACTAAGTATCTTCCGAATACGAAACTAACTACAACACACACAAATGCTGAATATAAATATGGTACGTCTTTAATATGTTCTTTAAACAGACAGTTATATCTATCTTCGCACTATCAAAGTTTATCCTTTTGAAGAACTGTGGATTTAAGTTACTAAATAAACATACTGTTAATTCAAATATAAATCCGTGGCGTTAACGAAATCTCGTACAATTTTAATCGGGGACAATATTCACCTTCGTGCTTCCCCTGTTTCATTCCTTCGACTGTAGTCCTGGTTCCGCTGATTCGATAAACTCATGGCGGCTGATATTTCATTACGTCGCTACTCATGCAATAAAGTTTCATGTGGTGGTAATGGCAATATAGAATACTTACAATCGGATATGCTCTTTTATATGTTGGTACTGGCCGAGACACACTATATCCTATAAAAATGGAAAGTTTTGTTCCTGCACAAAGTATGCGGAGACTGGTGTACCCGTTTTAAGTGGCCAGGTGGAGTATATTGGACGACATGAGGTGTGCTGGTCTTCGGGGCATTCTGCAGCGCAAAAGAGCTACAAAAAGGGCAAAAGTCCCAATAATACAAGGACACACGAGCATACTGCAACCTCCTAAACCACACAAACATTCCCACACGCAATATATTATATACAGAGGCGGTCATCCTTAAATATATCTAGCTTTCAATAGAGTTTTAAACCTGGCAAATCAAACCAGACCATTATTATACCATCAGGATAACAAATATACGGTGATTTCTCGACCAGCCTCTGGTTTTACTTTATGTTGTAAACCTCTGTAAGAGTATCCCGATCTCTGACAGCCATGCACAAAATTAATGTATTATATAACATTAGTTTTAACAAAAAGAACGAACAGAAGAACGGTACGAAGGATCAATATTTCTAACACAGAAACTATAAAAGCAATAATGTCAGGATCAATATTTCTTAGTAATAATCGTATCAAGTTCTCTAACATTTATTTTATTATCATAAATCTGTTATTAAGATAACGAAACTTAAGTGATACTCACGGAAGTCTGTTTAAGCACGATTTTAGTTCTTGGACATGAGCATACAATAGCAGTACCAAAATATTTTATCTACAGGTCAGGTATCAGTTTAAGATCAATAATATCTACCTCGCCACATTGCGCGGAAGTGATATGTTTAGAATATACTATAGATGTGTATAGTAGAAACCCTTCTTGTCTTTGTTAAGATGTTTTTGGAGGCTGCTGTATATTCGTGTTGTATATACGGGGTTACTCTCAATAGAAGAACTCGTGACCTTTTATAGTGCTATCTCACAGTAGCATATCACAGAAGACACCAAACAAGTTCATTCCACTCCAATCTGATTAAAAAAATCAGGCCCCGATTGTTCGAAAAATGATTAGCTTAATGACTTCATTATTGGAATTTCCATTTCTATTTTTCTACAAAACCCGTGATTATGTCTCTTTTCAAATAATATAGGAAAAGAATAGCATTCTTGAGAATCTTGTATAATTTTGTAAAGTAAGTATTGCAAGAAATTGTTTTAATCAGATTGATTCTACTCGTCGTCCCAATTCCGTTATGCTGAGCGCTAAGTAGGAACAAAAACTACCATTTTCATAGGCTATGGCGGCCAGAGGACAGAACCCAGAGCATTTCTCAGAGCTGTGCGTCCCTTTCAGCGACTCATCATACAGCAGTTTTCCAAAAAATACAAACTTCCAAAACGTGCAACACATTTTACTCATGGAAGGCCGTTCTTACATGTCACTGGCTGTGATAGGACGTTAATCCAATAAGCCAAACCAAACCGTATACCAATGCTGGATATACAGACAGACAGGTAGCTTAGTAAATAGGATCATGTATACACAATATACGGGATATCACTTTGCTATACTATAGCTTCATTATCAATGTTTATAACGTTTTCATAAATACTCAATAAAATTGTAACTAAATGCTCTTTCGATTTGTTTTACAAAAACGGGCATTTAAATTAGATAAAATATAGAGACATTTAGTGTATAAATATTCTGAATATGAGCATGCATTTGTCATGCTGGTTCATTTTGATGGGCTCAGAATGATAACATATTGTGAAAATTGCAATCTAATAAGAATTTTAAACTATTATTGCTATAAATAACACTACTACACGCACGCATAAGGCAAATTATCGTTATTATTTACATTAATACCACACACCACTGAATGCTTATATCAACAGCAATGTCTTAAAGTAACATATAACATAATGGAAACTGTCACCATATAACAGCATAATTAGTTTAATATGTATCGGTGTTGTATTGAACTAGTGATCCCCAGGTAAAATTGGTACATAGCTTATTCCAAAACATAATACAATTTGACGACATTTTTCACATTATAATCTTAAATACTTCTAGCTTGCATACCAAGGATCGTTTTGGCCCACATGCAAAGCATTTGAATTTTAATTCAATGAAATGTACAGAAACGTATATTTTGACTTGGTAATTTCGTTTTTGATAAGATACCTTTCATTTCGATGTGGTAACAAAATACTAACATTATTATGTAACTGATGGGAGATAAGAAAATATGTAAACTTAAGAACCTTTTGACAAGATAATTGCTCAAATGTTTGAAATGTGATAAGGGTCCTGCCTTCGTGTTTATAGAGGAGGCGATTTAAGTGGCGAGGTAACAAGGACTCGGCCAGGGTGTTCGACGCCACAAATAATAAACTAATTATAATTATCGAAATATATAGCCATACACATTATATATATCCGCAACACCAATATCATTATAATATTTAGACTCTCAGTGTGTATGTTGATTCACTTCTCTTTGTATTTATCGGTGTATTTGGACAAGATAAGATAATTGTACAAGATTGTTCCTAAATATGGTCTTAATTATAAGTCAAGGGTAATATTAACTCATCAATTAAATCAACCGTAAAACAATAATCGGAAAAAATCTAAAGCAGATATATGTTATGTCTCAAGAAACAATAACAATCTTTATCACTAAATGGTATGTTAATTAATATGCCCGTAGAATAGGTAGATATGGTCGGTTAAGACAGATCTCCCTTACAACTTATCAGTGGGTGACCGTTTCGGAAACGCTAATAACTGGTTGAATGTTCAAAGTAGGTATATATTGTAAAAAAAATGTGAGGGATGATAATGATATGAATATTTGTTTTATAAAGCTTTATCTATTTATCATACAAGTATTTATTACGGGCCACGGTGGCATTAGAAAGAAAAGGAAAACTAAAGTGTACGCCCGCGTTCTGTTTCGACTTATATGCGGCAATTTTTGTTGTTTTTTATGCTTCGATTCGGTAATTTTAATATCTCATCAGAAAATACACATGTATGTAAGCAGCCATTTCATATTTTCACGAAGTCCTTCTGTCAGCAGTAGTTCTTAGAGTTTTCCAGTTGACGTGTGGTTAGTGTACTTCTTAGTGCCTTTGAGATCACGAGCTCGTGCAAACGAAATCAACTCAAGATTTTTGTTTTCAGAGGAGTTTCATTTTCATTCCATTTTCATTTTTATTTTGTTTCTTTTACTGCCAATATTTTGCGAATAGTAGTATGATTTAGTCAGAATTATTCATTTATGATATCATGATTGTGCATTAATGAAACCTTGCATTGTTTATGCTTTATGTAAGTACATTTAACCTAGACCGTCCCTTCTGTGACGTCACACGTTTGTACGTCGCTATCCGGATCCCGGCAAAGCCATTTTATTTTTCCGTACCCATCTCTTATAACTCGCTTTGGATATCCGCAAAGGTATACTTTTTATTCGCTTTTCGAATTGTAAATACGTTTATCATTATGGAAATTCTAAAACTTCGAATTTTCTTGAGATCATATTTCAGAAAAAATGGGTCCGGATGTATTTAGAAATTAACAATATGTTGAGATCATATTTCAGAAAAAATGGGTCCGGATGTATTTAGAAATTAACAATATGTTGTTTTATTGCGGACTTATTTTTATTAGTTATAAATTATATATGTCTTACTTACAGAAGGTATGAATACGATATAGGCATACTTTTTATATGTTAAGGAAAGTTACGGGGAGAAGATATAATATATTTAAAAATCCTTAAAATCCGGCATATTAAGTCATTAGTACTTATCTTTAAGCAAACCTGGAAGAAAAATAAACCTGGTGACATATGATTTTTATGTGCTTTCTGTGATCAGGGTTTCCTTAAAATAAAATATCAAAAAAATAAACAAAATTCTTCAGAGGAAACCAGAAGGGACAGTCTTCCTTAATAAAATAGTATTAATACTTCTGTATAATATCGATTAATACTTCCCTTAATCTCGTACTCAAACTCGAAAACTGCAATGTGGCTTCACTATAGTAAAAAAAGTATACGCCCTTTGTTTAATTTTTGCTTAAATAGGCTTTGCCTGATGCCAAAACCATTTGCGTTTTGTAATAAAATTTTGTGAAACTGATATCGAACACACCCATTCTATGATACATTACCAATTTTGCGAAATTACATTGTTTGTGTTGCATAACATCAGGTATTGCAATGTATATGTTTTCAATAGATTTGTTTTGACTCCCCTGCCATAGTCTCTGAAGCACACCCACACAATTTTATGATTTTATAGTATATTTCTAATGTACCATATGTTGTGCCATCACAGCACATACCACTGTATGTTACATAATCAAAGTCTTACCTTGTAAACAATAAGATACATATACACTTCCCAAAGGCAGACATAATAACACTGTTCATCAGTCAGTAGATATTATATCGGTCTATATTGACTAGTCAACCTTGGGGTTACTCTCAATAGAATCAATGATGTTTATATACCATTCTGGTTTACTTCGTCTGTCAGATTCTACCGCTGATAAATTCCCAGCATTCCTGTATAAACATGTTCTAACTGTTTGGGGCCCGATCCATCACCAATTTATTTCCTTCTGTTGATGTAACCCACAGCTATCCAACCCATACCCTCACAACACGGACCAAGCAAGAGAAATGCAGCCTGATACACAAGATTCCTAGAACTATTTTAAAAATCTAAATCGTTAATATATATAATGACAAAGGTATCAATACATGAAAAGCTTGATATTTTTTATTGAAACATACTGTTTAAATATTTGTTGATTTGAAATCATAATTGAGATAGTTGGCGTATTCCATCCAACCTTTTATATTCTTTCAATGACTTTTAAAACCCCATACCAGCCACTTTATTTCTATCATTACCCCCTTAGGCAACAACCCACAGGCAATTCGTGGAATCAAACAGCATTCCGTTAACCGATTAGATGAAAATGCCACATGAAGAGGTACATACAATTTACTGTCCAAAATTATGTTAAGATATATTTCAGGGGTAATCCGTCCCCACACCACGTTTGGTTCCCACGGAATACGCGACGAAAAAAACAGTAACCTTACTTATCTTTTTCACACCAAAGAATAGCTTATACGCACTGGCATATTTATTGACATTAAACGTTTTTGCAGAACTGGGTCTATGTTATCGATACACAAGCATTTGATACTTTTCGTGCAAAAGAAGTGTCTTCACTATATTTCATGTACTTTGAATTCGTTGATTACAGCTTTGCTTTTTCTGACGTTCGAGAAAATATTCATTTGATCCCTAACAATTTAGTACATGAAAATGCATCATAAACAAATAAACTGATATACAGATCAATCATTTTTTATTGGGATTTTCAACTGATTAAGTGTCACCGAAGAAATCCTTTTTGTACACAGGAAATGTGGAGTGACATTTTTACCTATTGTAAGTTTCATAATGACGTTAACGTTGCAACATCAATCAAATCCATTCCGCTGTTCTTTGTACACGTATGTCTATTACCTTTTTGACTATAAAATAGTATTCTGTTTTTATTGTTTTTTTCTGAATATGTTATCATTTAAATAACGGCGACTAATGTTTATTAAAGATGAATTTTATAATCACTGACTGTGGTCTGGTAGATCACTGTATATATACTTGTAGTAAAAATCGGCGTCATTGATTTTGGTGATAAAACTCGAGAATGATGGGACTCTGTAAAATGATAACAATGAGCGGTATTACCCTTATTAGACCAGTATATATCCTGTTCCGTAGTGATATTCCATATATGTTGTTTCTACAAGTGTGGTCTCGCATGTCCGGATGTTGTGCATTTAAATATATGAAAACATCCAGTCACAACAAAGTTTTACATTTAACACATTGTTTTTTAAAAGTAAATTATCCTATCAAAGATTTCTTAGTGAATTTGCGGTCCGAATTTTGGTCCTATTCCTGCTGCGTATTTTGCTGAACATCTTTTCAGTATGCATACTGAGAAGATATTCAGTGCAATTTGCAGTAAAATTATTATGACAGGAATACTTTGTATTTCACAATGTTCGAAAACCCCAATAGTGTAAACGTGTTTCCCAGGGAAATTTTAAAATAATACATAAGTTATTATGTTATAGAAGCAGAAAACAACAACATTTATATACATGTCAAAAGATGTTCTTCCCTATTCATCATTACATACATCATATCTTCCCCCTCCCAGTTTCAAATGAAACTCACATTGATACATCAATGGTCTTCCGCCGTGACTGTGTGTCCATGTATTAATATCGTCTATGGCAGTGTTCTACCGTCCGTACAGTCTGGGCGTGATTACATGCGATGTTCGACAGCCCTAATGCTCTTATTGTGTGTACAACAATACGTAATAATGCAATAAGTGCATACTCCGACACCTAGAAGTCATGTGATCCTCTGGTGAGTTTAATGCGAATACTATTGTTTAAAATTACAAGTCAGTGCTATATTTATACTCATGTTACTGTCATTTCTTTCAGAGGAAGAGCTGCTTTAAAAATGGATATAGATTTTTTTGTGATAGACACATTCTCGTAAATATACAATGTAATCATTACAACGTATTGTCGTTTATACTTTAAATACATTTTCTTCTTTGTTTATGGTACAAAAACAGTACCAAAAACAATATAGATTTCAGATATGCATGGAAACTGAATAGTTATAGAAAATCTATAATTGTAAGCAAATATCCAATTTTTCCATTTACAACTAGAAAATGGGAAAGAAACATGATGACACTTTATGTATAATTCTTCATATAAATCAAAAGGAATTTTTTTCACACTTGCAATCCGTTAAGCACATCGAAAATTAAAAAAAAGAAAAACGTGCTCCATTCAAGCACGGAATTAAAGTAGACAAATCGGTGTTAGATTCAGAAAGATGTAAACCGAGCAATAACACTCATCGATTATCAATATATCAGGCCTCATGATAGCAAGTGAAAAGTAAAAACTTCATCTTCGTCAACCTAAATCAGATATCGTTATTAAGACACGGATAAACTCGTGTCTACCTTTTCTCTCACTCGCGCTTTGATGAATAACGTTTTCGACGTCATTATTAAAACGTTTACAGCAATTAGGTTAATTAAATTTTAAAAAGATACGAACTAGATTTTACATTATATTGATTTTGAGTTTGGTCTTGCTCTTTAACATTTATCTGGAATTTAATGTTGTAGACAATCCATCCGTAAAATTCAGTTAACATATATATTAATGTAAATCTAAAGTTATTAGATTTCTGTTTAATCTTGTCAGAATATTTTATTTCTTTACCTAACACGTCAAAATATATTGTTGTAATAAAAAATCAATCCACTCATTAACACGTTTCGCTGGAATAGTCACCCATGGGTATCGCCAGTTATAAAGTCACGTCAGTTTTGTTAAAGACGGATAACATGTAAAATAACGTGTAATTATTTAAATGACGTACATAAATATGTAAATATTTTCTACAATGGTCGGTTAAAATCAAGTTACGAATGATTTATATCGTGAGTTTACATCAATGTAGAGTCTGCACTGTTAACACCTTTTTATAAAAAAAATAAATGTGTGTTTTATGTTTATGGTACGTATCCAAACAATGAGATGTTTGTATGAGCAAAGTGATTGAAGATTGATAGGTAAATATAGTAACAGGTATGGGGTGGAATTTATAGGCACAGGGATGAATGGCGTCACAGGTACAATGTGCACTGGTTATGTTACAGTTTCACTAAAGTGGGCCACGTAGGGGATAGGAAGGAGACGCTTGTTACAATACAACAACAAAAATATGACGTAATCTTTCGGGTTTTTATGTATAAGTCTGATGTTTATCTATATGGGAACAATTGTATACCTGTGTGGAAAATTCACATTAAAAAAGGCCTGCAAGTGCAACTGCATACCTGATGTATTTTCTCTGTCTGGAGTATTCAAATCATGGATAACGTCTGCCCAATCCTGTCAAATCATTCGATACAAATAAAATAAATATAAAATTTAACCCAAAAAGTATCTTAATGAGATTATTAACATTTATTACAGGTTATAGTTGTCTTGCGATTATATAAAGAAACAATAATTGAAAGGTACTTACAAAGAAATCCTATCTTTAGTTATTATATCATAATTACGAAAAAAAAGATTTTTTTATGTTGTTTCAATCATATTTACATTTGTGATCTCATGTTTTTGTGGGATTCACACTCACTCGATGTAAACAAATGATATCAAATAAACATGAACGCTCACATGATATGTCCTTGTGATAATGCATCTATGACATCGACCTGAGGTTGAATGTGACAGTTACATGTATGAATGATTTTGTATCTGATGCACGCTCTGATACGGAAGGTAGGATTGACAGGCGGTCTATACAGATGGAGCAGTAATGAGAAGCACTCCTACAACACGTTACTTCAGGAGCTGGAGTTGACGCTAAATCTCCTAGGTATTTATAACGAAAATGTTTTGTATACTTTAAACGGAACGTCTTGTTTATCTGTTTTTAATGCAGTAATTCAAATGTCATAATTTGACGCCGAAATTTTATAACCAGATAGATATTGTAGGATATAAAGAATATTTCTTTGAACTAAATATGTTATCTGTGTTAGCGTACCTGACTGTAATCGCCCTGACCACAACATGCTTTATTTTTAAGACGGAAAGCATGTCGCACTTATATATAATTAGTTCTCAATGCTGCAGAATGTTAGCGGTATTAAATTTAAGCTGCATCTGTCGATCGCTAATCTCATTTTGATGATTTTCGTAAACTTTTTTCTTTGTTTGTCCCAGCTGTTGAGACTGGGGTAAATGTATCTACATCCTCTGGTCCAGAAAACAGTTAATTATAGACTTTGAATGTAAAATGTTGGGATGTACCTGGGCGTGTTGTAATCCTATGTATGACTTGGGTTATAACGTTAAAACTCAGGCCGAACAGATGCGAGGGGACGGTACCATTCACAGTACTCAGTGTATATGATAATATTGACAGGCAAATACGCCGGCTCAACAGAAAAGCTGCCAGCGCTTTCGTACGCCAGTTAGCTGACTTCTGATCGAACGGGCGGTGATACACGCCAGGCCTATCTGAGCGAACAGACAAGGCTTATGATCGACAGCAATGTGCGCCCGGCATAAGGACAGAGTAGCACGCATCGGGCCGTACTGGCTAGCATACGGAAGTATTAAGAACTACTGAAACTTTTCAAAATATTTAGTAAAAATTTGCTTTTCTGAAATGTGGATTTGACGACATATTCACGTCAGTGGAATATTGTTGTCAGTGTTGACGTAGGTATTTATGGGTTTTGTGACCACTGTTATGCTATAACGGACCGGTGTGTATATGGACAATCGGGGTGAAGCCATGCAGATCATGTATGTGTACTCTATAGAAGAGAAATGTTTTCTGTGAATACACCGGGATTGAATAGTGAATTTGATTTGATTAAATACTTATTTATTCAAGATCGCCAGTGTTTGAAGTCGATGAACGGAACTTAGAAAACAGAATGGATTAGTAATTCCAATCTCTTACAGAGTTACCTGGAGATATTTGGATTTACCTTTACTACACACCATGAGGGACTTGGGGAATAGCACGGTGAGTGATAGGAAAAGTTGATTGAAAAACTTGATTTTAAAAGAACCTGTAACACGATCAGTGTCAGTGATTACGTTTCTGCCGATATCCAAATAGTAGTTTCGGAATACTGCGGGTAATTATCGGTACACACACAACCAGGTTGGATTGGTGACTAAAACAAACCCCTTTATTCCCGTGTTATATTTAAAGTGTTCATATGGGAGTGTTTACACTATATCGCCTACACCCTAAATGGAAATTGTTCGTCAATTGATCACTGGCAGACCAATGTTTGCTGTGGTACCACTTTAAAACTCGAAAACAATTTGTGAAGAGTCGTGGAGCGTGTTGTGATGGTACATGTGGTGTATGGGTGCTTCTCTACTCCGCTATGGGTCTGTTGATCCCGTCCTTCCAACACACCTTGGAATTAAATACGGTACGGGGGAAGAGGAGGAGGAAAACCGAGTATAGTCATCAGATGCCAACGCATTGGATTTATTTGGGAATTACTTGTTCCAAGGAATATGGTGACCAATTACTCTGTGTTTCCTAATTTGGAACACGACTTGTTCGACAATGGGAGTGCTGGGGGTAACGTTTCCGGTGATGCTGGACCCAGTGGACCGTACACGGTGGTGGAGAGTATAGTGATCGGGACGATCCTGTCTCTGGTTATTATCCTAGCCATTGCAGGAAACATCCTGGTCTGTGTGGCCGTATTTACGGACCGGAGATTGAAACACCTAAACAATCTATTCATTGTGTCTCTAGCCATTGCAGACCTCCTCGTGGCTATTCTTGTGATGACCTTTGCTGTAATAAACGACATACAGGGGAGATGGCTTTTCGGGTCTGTTTTTTGCAATATTTGGATTTCATCTGATATTATGTGTTCAACTGCTTCCATCCTTAATCTCTGTGTTATAAGCCTTGACAGGTATATACATATCCGAGATCCGTTACGTTACGATGCCTGTATGACGTGGAAGAAAGTGGCGGCGATGATATCATCAGTTTGGATAATGTCTCTAATTATATCCTTTGTTCCCATACATTTAGAATGGCATAAAAATCCAGAGGACCAGGACAAACCTCCTGACGAAAATTCATGTAATTTGGATTTGAATCGGGCCTACGCTGTAGTTTCATCTACAATAAGTTTCTATATTCCTCTAATTGTTATGCTGGCAATTTATATTCAACTTTATGCATATGCAAGAAAACATGCGGCTAGCATAAAGAAAATCAACACGCCTTTGTCGCAAGACAGATTCAACAACTCTAATGGTAAAAGTAGTGGTTCTAAAATGTCAGACCACAAGGCTGCAGTAACTCTTGGGATCATTGTTGGTGTGTTTCTCTTTTGCTGGTTGCCGTTCTTTATCATGAATCTCATCTCAGCCTTTTGTGAATGTGATGTTCCGGTGGCAGTGTTTAGCATTCTAAGTTGGCTAGGATATGCCAATTCCTGTTTAAACCCAATCATTTATAGCATCTTCAACAGAGATTTTCGTGAGGCTTTCAAACGAATTTTATTCCCGAAATCATGCAAGTGTAATGACAGCAGGCGACACAATAATGGATTTAATCATAGGAGTCCGAGAAAACAAATGAACAAATCCGAATACATTATGCACCCTACAGAGAACGGTTCTAAACGGGACTGTAAAGAGCCCCTTTGCTCAGAAATGACGGCTTTGTAAGTCTAGCTATACCTTTCAGGTGAGACTCGATGCTTTGAACGTCACATTTAAGTATATATACATATATAAGAGTTTTACCATGAGGTTGAGAAAGATAACAAGAGAGTGAGAGAATGTTGTGATATAATAGAGGCGAAATGGATATGTATAGGTAAAAAGATATTTTTGCTGGGTTTGTGTTTATGTCATACACAAATGCTTCAAACAATTGTTAAAAGATACTGCAAATGATAAAGATCTATCTAAGATATACGCATATTTATAGTATTCACTGTTAAGATTTGCATAATTATACCTTTGAAATTTTATTTTCAAGAGTATTTAGATTTTATATATTTGCATGTATACAACTTAAATGGTGTAAAGATACAATCATATAGTGTTAAGTATAGTTTAAAGGTTACAAATGTTCTGTTATTGCTTTTCATACATAAAAAATTAAATTTCTATAAATAGCCAATACGTTGTATCAACAAACCAATATATATATGACCCACGTTAAGAGCTTTCTAGCATTGATCATATCCCGAGCAGTCACAAGCCTATACATTATTGAATCCTGACCTGGCTAGCTTACTTCAATATTTTGATTTATCATACGTTCCCGAGTTATCCATGAGTATATAGAGGTAACAGGAATATTTACCGATATAGTGTGCCAACGCAATTTAAATGTACAAAGAGTAAAACCAAGGAATGAACAAACATTTTCATTTTGCACATACGGACTTATTCACACATATACACGGTAAACATATGGACGCTAGCTAACTATCGAATGACCAATGATTTCATTCGATAGTATACCATACCGGCAGACTATAGGAATGATAACCCCCACATAATAATTTTACTAAATTAGCTATTGTTTCTGAATTTGCTTATATCGCTGTAATCAATAAAATTCAATGTATTCTTAATATATACTGTTAAATGGTTTTCTAGATTTGACATGATTTATTACCATGCTATCGTTGCAAAAGCTTGATTCTGTAGAGAATTATATCAGATAAGTCTCATTCTGGGAAATAATGGAAGTTTAAAGATGTGTTGGTCGATATGTTGCTACGCCACAGATCTTTGTTCACGCTATCGCTGGTTAGTTTTAGGTCTCACTATCTACCTGTAGACTAATAAGATAAAATAGGAAGGAGGTCCCAAGCTGAATTATAGCGAGGTCCGAGTGAATGTTATCTTCGCCCACAGTATATCATAAGGAATGTGAAAATATTTATACGTGTTAAAGCACTATCCATAAACATCATTTTAAAATATAGGTCAAGAAACATTTTTATTAAACGTTAAATCTTTTAACTATCAATGATGATGATTATTTTTATTGGAATTTGTTTCTATAAACTATTTTTGTTTAATTCTATCTTCTACTTAAGATATACCTTAAATCACTTAAAGTAGTATTTTTATTGGCAAGTTGTAAAAGTAACTTAAATACAAATTATTTTCAGTGCATACTTCAATGTGTATGTGCGAAAAACCGTTATTGGTATATAAAACCAGTTGTCACTTAAATGTTAGTTAAATATTCCCAATATTATTCTGGAAACATCATTAGTATTGGACACTGTTGGTACTTTTTACTTTGTTCACATAGATCGTAACTGAATTAACAGTTTATATAATATATTAATAACAATTCAACAAAACCATTTAATCAGTACTGTACAGTTAATTAATTTGGTACAGAGAGAGTGCACTGGTTACAGCGTTACTTCAATAACAAATTATTATGACATCTTGAAGAAGTTTCTGTCCTTAATGATATGCATTCATGCCGACTCATTTGTGTGTTTGCAAACGTAACGTCATTTTTCCAGTAAAAAAGACGTGCATTTCATTCACAAAATACAGATACCTAATTACTACCTAACTGTGTAATGTTCAAAAGCCGAGTAGCCAAATCAACATACTTAACAGTGTACTATATTACAACAAAGGTGTGCTGGTTTCCATGTCACTAACGAGTTACGTTGTCATATAAATTGAGCCTAGAATGGTTATAAAGTCACTTCCGTTTCCGGCTATTGAGTTGTAGTGAAAATGTACTATCGTAATAGCACTCCAATAACATGTTACCGGGTTGACGTGAAGATGTATCGATCACATTATGTCAATTCGTGAGCTGGTTACTATGTGATAGTGAAGTTTTTGTTCGAAAAAGCCAATTCATAAGATCCTTTCATGTTTTTGTAGTAGAAATGTACTGGTTATAATTTCAAATTCTTAACAGGTTACTGTGTTTATAGAAAAAGTGTACATGATAAAACTTTCATTCCATTTACATGCTACAGTGTTATATTGAAACTGTACTGGTTACAATATGACTACTTTCCTTACAAGGCTACTGTGTATACGTGTACTGAATAAAGGTACACCGGTTACAATTTTACTTCCTCGAAGTGAAGTGAAGAGTTTTACGTGCCGTCAAGCTATATACATCGTTTCGGGGCACGTGTTTACTTCCTCAACAGGCTACAGTGTTTATAGAGAAAGTTTTCACCTTGAAGTTTCACTTCCAATAGGCTACTGTGTTTAAAGAGCAAGTTTACTCCTTACAATTTCACTTCCTTATTAGACTACAGTGGTTATAGAGCAAGTGCACTGGTTACAAATTCACTCCTTAATAGGCTACAGTGTTTATAGAGAAAGTGCACTGGTTATAATTTCACTTCCCTAAAGGCTACTGTGTTTATACAGCAAGTGCACTGGTTATAATTTCACTTCCCTAATAGGCTACTGTGGTTATAGAGAAAGTGCACTGGTTATAATTGAACTTCCCTTATAGGCTACTGTGTTTATAGAGAAAGTGCACTGGTTATAATTTCACTTCCCTTATAGGCTACTGTGTTTATAGAGAAAGTGCACTGGTTATAATTTCACTTCCCTAATAGGCTACGTGTTTATAGAGAAAGTGCACTGGTTATAATTTCACTTTATAGAGAAAGTGCACTGGTTATAATTCACTTCCCTAATAGGCTACTGTGTTTATACAGCAAGTGCACTGGTTATAATGTCACTTCCCTAATAGGCTACTGTGGTTATAGAGAAAGTGCACTGGTTATAATTGAACTTCCCTTATAGGCTACTGTGTTTAAAGAGAAATTGCACTGGTTATAATTTTATCTCTTAAATAGGTTACTGTGGTTATAGAGAAAGTGAACTTGTTGCAAGTTCACTTCCTTAATAGGCTACTTTGTTTATAGAAAAAGTGCACTTGTTATAATTTCACTTCCCTGATAGACTACTGTGTTTATAGAGAAAGTGCACTGGTTATAATTTCACTTCCCTAATAGACTACTGTGTTTATAGAGAAAGTGCACTGGTTATAATTTTACCTCTTTAATAGGCTACTGTGGTTATAGAGAAAGTGAACTTGTTGCAACTTCACTTCCTTAATAGGCTGGTTATAATTCTACTTCCTTAATAAGCTACTGTGTTATAATGAATGGTGTACTAGTCACAATTAGTACAAATGGGATTCTTTGCTACAATAGAGGTGCATCAGTCTCAATGCTATTGTGTTTTTTTTACTTGTCTCCCTTATTTACCAGGCCGTACCATCACACTAGGGATAGACGGGTCACCTGCCAAACAGACCACGTTTCATAATGAATTTATACTGGACACTCTGTCACTTAGCAATCGATCTGTTTTCCAATCGAGTAATTCTGGCATTGGAATCTCGTGACCCGGTACATTTGCAGTGTTAATTAATCTTCGTGTATAGGCAGTATTCTTCTGTCGTTACAGATACCGATAGAGACACACATTGGGTATTGGTTTAGTATGACTTCACACACCTACACATTACTTCATCCTATATTAGGAACAGTTTTATATAAAAGATAAGAACTATCTTTTTGGACCGGATATTTATCCAACCCATATCTCTTCTTGTTATACATTACTTATCCTAATTATCATTGCTAAAACCACCCCAGGTTAACCCCCTCATTGACGGACGTATGATCACCAGTCTAGAAACGAGCTTGTCATTGTTGTAATCTACCAATTGACCTAGTTTTGAAAAATTAATCGTGAGATTTATATTTAGATTCAGTATAAAATATTCATTAAATACCGTTGTTATAGTTTACTTAACTATCAATTGTATAAAACAATCGTTTCTTTGGATAGTGAAACCCGTTGATAAAACAAAACACTTTTAATCATTACTCGGATTGTAGGAAGTTCTGTCGAATTACACCATCGCTTACAAAGGTACTTGATTTTCTAAAGTGTCTTCACATGGACCGACACTGATTTTTCAACTGTTTTCTATTCAAAATGTGTTTGAAAAATAAATCTTTTTGTCTTTATTTTCTGCTCAGTAGCATTCAGCAAACACTTTTGGAAATGATCATTCTATTATTTACATATATGTATAGAGAAGGGAATACGTATCTAAATCTACACCGTTTGCCTAATATAGTATTACTAAAACAGGTTACTATTATTAGGTACGCACACATACACTGGCAATATTAAAAGATTCCCCGTAAAATTACTTGAGTTTACGATTAAACAGTTTATAGAGAAGATTGAGTTCCCAGCTAGTGGTATCAGTTTAAAATCACCAGCGCGTCGTGTTAAAATAAACGTTGTGGCCAATTATCGTTCTATGAGGCTTGGTTAGCATATTTGTAGTGGATCACCATTGTGGCTGTCTATCCTAACTGCTTTAAAACTGAATAGTAACACGAGGAAACTATAGCTGACGTATTGTAATCGATCTGTAGCTTTAATTCCGTCCTTTAGTGACCATAGCGTAATAAGCTGAATCATATTCACGTAGCTAGAACTGCTGTTTAATATCGCCAAAATTAGTCCTACATATAAATCATTCTAATTAGATATTGTGCGCAAATAACTGAAATAGTGTCAATATCGATCTCCTTAGCCAAATTATGTTAATTTTAGTCTTTATAGTGAACAAGTTTATTATTTTGTAAGTGAGAAGTGGTATAAATGTGTCAGCATTACTTTGAGAGTGTTGCAATGTGAGAGATTTATGATTTTTACAAGAGTCATTTGTAGTATGGTCATTATATTTTGTTTAAAAGGTAATTGCAATATTTATCATAACATCGTTATATTATATACACATTCACTCCTTTGTTATCCTATTATTTAATATTTACTTTTGTTAGCTGTTAGATAGAAGTCGTCATGCGATGACTGTGTTAGCTACAATACTGACGTCCGCCAAACATATATAGATATATATATATATATACAGAAATCTATGTTCTACAATCTATTCTATCCTTATGAATTTATAAAACGTAGCGGATAGAAGGCTAAAATAATATTTGTCTTCCTATTACATTTAAACACAAAACATAAATTCAATTTATTCATATTTGCTCAGATGTTTAAATAAAAAACACACGATATAGATGAAAATTCAATTCAAATATTTATTTCTTTTTGCTCAGATCAATGACTGGTTAAAACAGTTTGTGAAACATGTCTTTCGTTAATGACAATACGATGATATGTTTTCAAGAACGATAAACTGTTAAGAATCAATATCCACGAGTATACCCTATTGTGACTGCAGTATGTTTTGTAATGGAATGGTAACGAAAGTAGGAAACCAATAAATGTACTTAACAGAGACTTAAACATATGTATGTACATTCATTGTTAATGACATATGTGTTTCTTATGTCTCAGAAGTCAATTTTATTTATTTGTACTTGGACAATAACATACATTACTGAATCAGATTCAGAATAACACCCATGATCGTACCATGATCAACTTAGTGAGAATAATTTCGTATGAAGCTCAAATGTAGTATCATTTAGTATGATGTAGTATAATATATATAAGTACTTAATAATGGAATAATCGTGTAAATTTCTTTTACTTCAATCGCTACAAAATTTACTGGATTTTATTTTATAATTATCATAATTCTATTTTGCCAAAATTGGAGTATCCAGCACAATGGTCTATAAGACTTTTGCAGTAATAGTTGTTGGTCAAAACTATAGCTTCAACTGGTGCATCTTATCCAATTTATATTGAAATCAACTACAAAATGGTTTCTCTATTGTTACATTACGATTATACGATATAATAAATAGATGTTTTGTTCGTTTCGCAGTGAGCAATCGAAGATAAAATAAGAACATGCTGTTGGTTTTGAAACTGAGCCATGTTCCGACTTAAATGGAACGAACCCAAACAGACAACATGTGTGTAAATATGTCTGTGACTAGAACCAGATCCCGCCCGGGGCGGTGTACTCTGCTTAGCTTATTTACGGGGTAATCACTTTGTAAAGCAAGGGAGTTCTTTGTAATATATACAATAATGTTTAATAATAGTAAAGATTAATTACATTCCAAACAACGAGACGAGCAGTATGTCATGACAATTCTGTATATCATATTATGCCTACAGAGGCTGAACCCGGCAGAAAGGCCCCACACAAAATCTATTTCTCTTCTCTTTTTTACTTACCATATTAGATATGCATTGTTTGTATCAATAATTTCATGAAATGAAATGACTACCTTTCAGCACAAGAACTTTACATAAAGTTCTGTTTGACTGATCATGTACAGTATAAATTGGCGTCAAAATATCGTCAACTCTCTTTTGACGAATCAAATTTAATAAAGTTATAATCATATAAAACAAATATTCAGATAAACCAGGTTGTGTTTGATATACGCATGTGATGCTTTTGAAAACAATTCTAACTTTTCCCATAAGACTTTGATATATCTGAAATTGAACGGACGAACATAAAACTGAATCCTTCTTATTAGATTTTTGATATCCATAACGAACGATATTATTTTGCCTGTTTCTTTACCACCTGACGGCGCAGAGTTGATCACTCCTTATTCAGTTGAATCGCATATTCTGTCTTGACATATTACACAGTTATCTCTCTTGTGAGTAGGTAATGTCATTATCTCATGAGCATCATTTTTCACTGAAAATTTGACGTGTTTTATTATGACGTTAACAATAAATACCTACCCACCAGAACAGATAATTCTGTTCTATGTAAATACCGAATAGTTTGAACTGGTGACCGATTTAGTAAGAATGCGTGAACATCTTTCTGTAGCAAGCACAGATATTACAATGCAATGCATACGAGAGTAGCAATATTATGTATGTGTACATGTAGTTCCATAGCGGGACATTTTATTGTGATATTTATTGAATCCACATATTATACTATGTGATATATTAATACAATATGAATAAATTTGACAAATATTTTCAATGCATTTTTAATTTGTTGTATATGATTTAGCTAAATGCATAAAATATGTTCTGAAACTTACATATCCTGTAAGTCAATTATAGTTGTGAGCATTTTATTTCGCGTTTTCATGCTCGACGATACATTCGCAATTGACAGTTAAAACGCGTCATGGTAATTGTATTTGAAACGTTGTTGCACCGGTAGAAAGTGTCGCTTTTTAATCGCCTACAAAACGTTTGAGTGCATACGAAAGCGGATTGATTTACGGTAACATATTGAACCAAGACTACATCCAGAACAGGTTCATCTTATATCAGCATAACCATCTTCACGAGTTCATTCTGTATTTTGTACAATTCTTTAAATTCGGCACGTATATCCGGGAAACTTTGTGCGACATTCTGCAACGTTAATATAACTTACTCTAAAGAGCATCAGCATTTAGGAAACTGTTTGTTCGTATTTTAAAAATCCGTAATAACTTACGCGGTATTCGTATTCGTAATGTAGGTGGTATGAGATGAATTACTAATTGTCTGCCTACGGTGCCAAAAGTTGTTTTTTCCAATTGAAATGTTGTGATTAAGTGTTATGTTATTGAACACTATTAAAATTGACAATGAGAGCTGAGTACATTTTGTATTCGTGTTAATGAATCACAACATCTGATCAATACCATGGTTACATTGTAGTAATAGAGGCAGTTGGCATGAACAATGTTTCATTTTCGCTTCGTTTTTTTTTTTCTCCTTTTGATTACGCCTCGGTTTCCCGTAGGCCCGTAGGAAATGAAACACACATAACCTTGAAATGGAATTTACATTGACTTACAAAGCCTTACGTATTGATATAAACACATTCTCTGAAAATGTCACGGGATTTTTTTTTTAAACAAATGTTTGTTGGGATTTTGTTTTCGAATTGAGTTATCGATTATTGCATTTGTGGACACAGGTCGTCTGCCAAGGGACAAATCTAGCATGTATACTATTGGTTCAACTGAGGTCACAGTTTTGCACTAGAATGTAACCGTGATGATTACCATAAACGGATGGATTCCTTCTGATGTTGATGTCATCACAACCGCATATTTTAAGTAGTCATTTATAACCATCAAAATATCTCATTGTCACTGTTATACGCTGTATTTCGTTCATTCATTCTAATGAAGATTAATGTATGTGTTTTAGCATAACGTCTCCAGTTTATCATACATAGTATTCATACACACCATTCTCAGGTTTTAGTTGATCACTTCGTATTTCATGAAGGCTGTTTTTGATTGTCCTTTATCATTGATCTATAAGATTACTCAATCCCTTTGTGATCTGCAGGTTGATGATTGGTTGACGAGATTAACGTCCTATTAACAGCCAGGGTCATTAAGGATGACATCCCGTGTATGCAATGTGTTGCGCTCATACATGTTTTCGGAGACTGCGTTTTGTGTCTCATTGCCATAGTGGAAACGTTTGCCGTTGGTATATATATAGTGCTATCATTCTCCCTATTGTAACACGTAACATAATTAGGTGCTGATTTTACAGTGGATTTTGTAAATAAACGCTCGCTCATCCGGAACGCCTTTGTTTCATTTCATTATCATAAGTGTCGTACAAAGGGAAGGTAACTCCGTCTAGAATTAAGGATAACATCATTTTATCCGACGTGATCCTTTCTGGTAAGCGCATGTGTGTTTCTGAAAAACGTTGTGTGTTGACTACCTTGAACACGGTAAACAAATTCCAATGTATGGTTCAATCAATTTTATCAAATTTTCAAATTCGAAATCTATTTGGAGATTACACAGGGCCAACAATAATTTGAAATCGACTTTCTAACCATCTATGACCTCTCTGTCAGTTTGGAAGGAATTCATATCTAGGTCTTATCTAATACATGTGTAAAATTATTTCTCCCGAGTTGTATATTAACTTGCTAGCTTCATTTATTCAAAATATGATGAAGACCAAATGATAATACCCGAATTGGTGTGTATACGGTGGGAAGCATTCCCTTTCAACCAAACCTTCCCCCGCACACATCTTTTAATTTAGAAATAGGGTCTAATTATAACTTGTCTGACCTTCCGATACATCGCCCCGTACAATAGGATAGGACACGTCGTCCAGATTTATTACACCGATAATGGTATAGGCCACAGCTGTAATGATTATATAATCATACAATTCTGTCGAAAATTTTGACAGCAAAATAGTTGATGTTGGGGTTGATGACATCCTGTCCAACTAACGTGCATAATGTTACCGGCTGATGAAGCCTGCTCTTTGATTATAATACAGGTAACGATATTACAACAGTGTAAAACACTTCCTGTATATTGTCGCTAAAGACTGATACTTGTCAAGTCACTGGTAACCCAGTTCGGGTCAATGGCTCCTTTCTTCTTGGTCCCAGATTCTCGCTCTCGCATTGGTCATATTTTACCTGTATGTCACTGGAAACGACGTTTACTCGGTTGGCACTCTTTGTGTTCTACCAAGGCAGGTGTGGCGGTGTTTATATTGAAATTTCCCTTACATATATCTAAAGACTTTTAAAAGAAATTTCAAATATTTTCGTTTATATGACCAGGTAAATTGTCCTGTAATTGGGCACTGTTGAAGGTACCTAACAGGTCATCCGTATACTCCTATTTCCAATTTGTCACCATCCTATTATATATCGAGCTAAAAATGGCTGGGTATATGAACCTCATCATTATGTGTTACAATACAATCCGTATATGTCACGCAACCAGACTACAACATTCACCTACCTTGTTCTATCTTAAGACTATTTTAATGCATAACTGTTTAAATGCTTTCTAGTATAGCTAGGGTTACAACAAAGCACACTTTTTGCCAAGCTTGTGGAAGTGAATGATGAACTGCTTTCAACGAAATAACAGAAAAATGTATATGAATGGTCTGCTTGGATAGGTCCCCGTGGATGCGCGGTTTTTAGTGGATGTTTGAAATAAAACCACGATAACGTTAGAAAATGTATGTAATTTAGAATGAAAACAGATTTAAGAAATGATACGATGGGTGCATCACATCCTTATTTGATTAAAATAATTATGATTTTCTTTAATTACTTTTAAAGAAAAACATAATTATTTAAATATATAACAATAGAAGAAAATGATGTATTCGGATATGATATAATTGATAACGGTTACAAGTAACAAAAATATGACAATCACTTTTTTTCTGATATCGATCTCATTATTCTCAATCAACGGTGAAGATATATATATATATATTCATATATCAATTCCAAACTGCAACATGAACGCAAACACCCTGTGGATTCTTAGCGTGCTGATTTAGAACTTAATTTTGTGGTATTAGCCTCAACAATTTTAATTAATTTCAATATTGTTTTTCTCCACATCACGCAATGTGAAGGCCATCAGAGCGTATTGAACATCGTGTTGTGTTCCATGATTCACTATTTGATATTCCATAAAACTGGAAACCAAAGCAGCTAAAACGTCTCCATAAATGTAATTTAAACTAGATCGCGGTTTTGGAAGTTGTTCTGAGTGACAGGAATTATATATGCCGTTTGTCTTAAAGTGCTCTGTAACTTTCCACCTGACATGTTTTCTTTATTTCACACACGACACGCACGCAATATTAAATCAAAGACGCCGCCAACTTGTGTCGAGTATATATCGGGATATCTTTTCTGTCTGCATTTCTGAATCGTTGAATGAATCAGTGCGGCAAAGAAAATTGTCCATCACGTAGTTTTAGCATTTATTTTTGAAAACATTTTTTAAGCGTTTAAAGATTAGGTATTATATGGTATGATAGCATATCTATTTGATGTTTTATATTCCTTGTAGAGATAAGATATAGTCAGAAGCGGACAATTGTGTTGTCATCTTATTGTACTTTGTAACATTGCCCTTTTTATCAATAGCTGTATATGTAACAACATCTATTCTACCAATGCATTATCGTGTAGAATGTAGCAGCATTAGGAAACGAAACCATGATTAGGTATGGTACACAGCAAACAAGATCGAACATCCTAAACCATTTGCATTTAGTGATTTCATGGATATGGACAGACTATCAGAAAGGCGAAATGCATCAACTTTTCTTATCATTGTAAATGAATCTATCTCACGAACGACTCCTAATTGATTCCTACTGATGTTCCTGTGCAGTCCTAACTAAGTGTATACTCTAACGTCGGTGCGCGAGACTGGCGAGGGACTGTTAAATGATCTCCCTGGGCTGCCTAGTATTAACATTGATCATAACAAGATCAGACAACGCCAAATTGGTGTAAAAAATGGTAAATGTGTTTTCGCACTTCGATATGAATCTTGACTAGCGTGGGGTCAGCGGGCCTCTGTCGGTCACCGCTGATATCTAGTAACATGGTTAGGCTAGTATTATAGCGGCCGAGTTTCGCGAGAAGGGTTTTTCGCCTCACAAATCAAATTATACAGATAAGTTGTTCTACATTGATGTATACATAGATTATCAATTTATTATGAGGTTACATGAATGATTGCCTCAAAGTAACACTTAACTGAGTGTGAAAACATTTAAACAACGTTCAGGAATTCAATCAATTCGGCGTCTCTCACAGAGAAACACTGATTGTTGCAGATTTTATTATAAGTTTAAGTTCACTCGAATGGCCCGATAGTGGATGCTCTTGATATAGACGAGATAGTATATTGAAGCATTGGATCTTCTTGACAATGATCTTTACGGGTTCTTCTGAAGTAAATGTGATAAAGTACCAGCCAACAGAAAAATAAATATAACTAAGTAACAGATGTAAACATGGGTGTCGATTTTGTTGATTTGTTTATTATAGTTATTATTAACCATGTAAGAACGGCCTCTCGTATAGACGGTGTATTCCGTATGTGCAGTACGAGGTGTGTGTTTTAGGAGACTGTGGTATATTCGTATTGTGTCTTCCTGTAACGTGGTACTGTTGCTCTTTTTATAGTGTTATATCACTGAAGGATGTTGTCGAAGACACCAAACAACACACCACACGCGGTCACATTATACTAACAAGCGGAACAATCGCCCTACTCCCGATATACTCAGCACTAAGCACGCGTAGACTTTGTTTGTTTGTTTGTTTGATTAATTAACGTCCTATTATCAGCTATGGTCATGTAAGGACGGCCTCCCATGTATGCGGCGTGTTGCATGTATTTTGTGCGAGGTGCGTGTTTTGGGAGGCTGCGGTATATTCATGTTGTGTCTTCTTGTATAGTGGAACTGTTGCCCTTGTTATAGTGCTATATCACTGAAGCATGCCGCCGAAGACACCGAGCAACACACCCCACCCGGTCACATTATACTGACAACGGGCGAACCAGTCGTCCCACTCCCTGTATGCTGAGCGCGAAGCAGGAGACACTATATTAACTTTTATAGACTATATTGTGTCTCGACCTAGAGTCTACCACACAGGGGAAGTGTTTTACCGAAGGCCAAATGTTAGACGATGTCAAAGAAGACTTTAGGAAGAAGAAAGAAAGACATTTGTATATGAGGCATCAGGCATATCATGCCTGTCAACATCAACACCTAGTGAAGTTATATTACTATCTATTTAATCAATTACATGTTTTATGCCAGCTAAATGAACGTCTTGGGGACGTTGCTCTCCAAACAGATTGGAAAGTACTGTGTGGTTGATTTTTCACAAATTAAACAGTTAAAAGATATACTGCGATTTCGTTACAAAATTAGACATTGCAGAACTTCTGCATGAAACACAAAAACTGGTGTCCGAACTTACTAATAAACAAATGACTCACACACATGTTCATATTTGGTATTTTGAATCTGTCGCAAACAAAACACGTGTTTCATAGGTCGATGCAACCATACAACAATGATACGAGCTTTTTTATTGGTTGCTTATTACGTAAATGGAAGAGGCGCAACTGCGGTGATCCAGCAGGTGGCGCAGTGCGGGACCACCCGTTCTGAAGTGAGATATGCCAAGGGTAGTAGAAAGAGAATCGGACTAATACCCTTGGCTAGCGAAGTTGCGTTCAGATATGTTCAATTAATGTATTTGGTATCGTTTGTTTGTTTGTTTGTTTGATTAATTAACGTCCTATTAACAGCTATGGTCATCGTTGGTGGCACGTCTCGGTGAAAAAGCACTAAGAGTGCCACTATAAGAATGAGACAACACACGTATTACACATTTTGGAAAACATATTGTCTTGACCTACAAGGCAATGTAGTTGGCAATATACATTTTCTAGTTTGTCTATATAACCTAATGCATGATCTAATTGAAGGGACTATCATAATCTACAGTATGATTGTAATTATATGTACCCTACTGTACTGGTGTGACTGGCATACTATTTGTGTTAAATATCATATACAATCTTTCCTTATTCATACATTGTAACAGTGACGTAATTTTTTAAGAACCAGCACGACATCGTGTAAAGGCTGTGTACTCTATGACGTATATTCACATTAATATTCCAATTAGAGATAGCTTAATACCATATAACATGCAATAAAAGAAGTACAAGTAGCGAGAAGGACAAAACGAAACCTGCAGTCATACATATCCTAAATCTAGATAAACTATTCTCATATCTGATTTCGAAAAAAACATTCAACAAAATACATTGAATGCTTCTCCGGTATTTTACTGAAATTCGCTCAATGCCATTCTATAGCCGTGTGTTATAACCGTCCCTTACCTTTTCTTTAATTGTCAGGTTTTATTGATAAATTACCGACGATAGAAGTATACACTATTTGTTAATAATGTACAAAATTTGTATTCTATTTAAATACTCGCGAGGCGTGTATTCAACACGTCGCTTGATCGAAACAGGTTATAAATGAATATCTGGAATGACTTTCAAACAATTATCAATATATTGTTGGAATAAAAGAGAGAAAGTAGGCCATGTTAACTGCTTCAGAAATACCTTATCTATGAATCTTAATTTTGTTAGATTTTTTCAGTAAATATAATAACGATGATATCGTCAGCGCCCGTCCACGCTCTTTAACATCTAAAATACCGATGAAGGTAAATGATAGGAACGATTTATGCGCTTTTTAAATATCCATTATGTATATGTACACTATGTATTGTATACACAGTATTGTGTATGTTTAGCTGGGTAGGTACACAGTTAGCCATGGTCTTAAGGAACAGAAATGCCAATTAAAAAGGAAAAGGGATGTATCACCAACTCAGGTGACACATTCACTTTCATGCATGCTTACACATGTAAACTTCGATCTTGTCAAATCTATTTATACGAAAAATATGTATGATGTCCAATAAAAATCACACATTAGCCATCTATAGTTCCCTTAGATATAGTGCAGAGGTCATTCGGGTTTTGTATATGAAATTGAATTGGCCATCTATTATGTTAAGATGCTAATGCTGAGACAGTTCTACCACTTACAGAAAATCATATGTTGCTGCCCGACCAATGGTTATTGGCAATACCATTAATTAAAAAAAGAAACGCATGAGCTTGGAGCGGTTGAAGATCATTCGGTCTCCATATTGGACACAAGGGTCCGTTCATCACTCATTAGCGTAACGGGTCTGAAAAGGAAATAATGTCAACAAATTCCATTGATTACTAACTTTCCAGGCCATTTTAAAACACGTATTGTAGTAGGTCATACAAAACTCAGGATTATTGACAGGAATAAATGCTTCTGGTTTCTGGTCTATAGAAAACTAAATTGAATACTTTTGGGAACCGTTGGAAAGGGAATATGGATGTATTCTATAATGTAATTTGAGATATCTGGATCCAGAACGAACAATACATGGAAATATTTTCGACGTAAATATCTATTAATGTGTTTCAGTACAACACGGGTCCTTTCAATAGCCTTTCCGGGCCAATGTGTTAGATAAATAAAGACAGATATTTTTACAAAGTCAAACTTAAGTGATCGATGAAAGGCGTCATTAGACAGTATAGTGATGATCTGAACAGAAGTCAGAATAAATCAATGACAAATATCAGGGATAGAATTAGAGAAGGTTACACCATTTTTATGTCAGATATCAGAAATAGAATTAGAGAAGGTAACACCAGTTTTATGTCAAATATCAGGTATAGAATTAACACCAGTTTTATGTCAGATATCAGGGATGGATTTAGAGAAGGTTACACCAGTTTTATGTCAGATATATGGAATAGAATTAGAGAAGGTAACACCAGTTTTATGTCAGATATCAGGGATATATTTAGAGAAGGTAACACCAGTTTTATGTCAGATATAGGGATAGAATTAGAGAAGGTAACACCAGTTTTATGTCAGATATCAGGGATATATTTAGAGAAGGTAACACCAGTTTTATGTCAGATATCAGGGATAGATTTAGAGAAGATAACACCAGTTTTATGTCAGATATTAGGGATAAAATTAGAGAAGGTAACACCAGTTTTATGTCAGATATCAGGGAAAGAATTAGAGAAGGTAACACCAGTTTTATGTCAGATATCAGGGATAGATTTAGAGAAGGTAACACCAGTTTTACGTCAGATATCAGAAATAGAATTAGAGAAGGTAACACCAGTTTTATGTCAGATATCAGGGATAGAATTAACACCAGTTTTTTGTCAGATATCAGGGATGGATTTAGAGAAGGTAACACCAGCTTTATGTCAAGATATTAGGGATAGAATTAGAGAAGGTAACACCAGTTTTATGTCAGATATCAGGGATAGATTTAGAGAAGGTAACACCAGTTTTATGTCAGATATCAGGGATAGAATTATAGAATTAACACCAGTTTTTTGTCAGATATCAGGGATGGATTTAGAGAAGGTAACACCAGCTTTATGTCAAATATTAGGGATAGAATTAGAAAAGATAACACCAGTTTTATGTAAGATGTCAGTGATAGAATGAGAGAAGGTAACACCAGTTTTATGTCAGATATCAGGGATAGAATTAGAGAAGGTAACACCAGTTTTATGTCAGATATCAGGGATGGATTTAGAGAAGGTAACACCAGTTTTATGTCAGATATTAGGGATAGAATTAGAAAAGATAACACCAGTTTTATGTAAGATGTCAGTGATAGAATTAGAGAAGGTAACACCAGTTTTATGTCAGATATCAGGGATAGAATTAGAGAAGGAAATACCAGTTTTATGTCGTGTTAACAGTGCATACGGCGAGATAGTAATTAGTTATGTAAAATATCTTAACTTTATAATGAAATTCATATTTTTATTGACATACAAAATGAAGAATTTTATATCATAAAATCCTTAAACTATTTGTGGTTTCGGTCTTAGAAATAAATCTACTTTGTCTGGTATTGAGGCAAATACCTACAGACACATACACAGACATCCTATTTGCATTTATATTATAATATTGATTTTAACTTCATATGTAAATATTTCATATAAAAGAACATTTATATGCTGATAGCGTTTTGGTTTAATAGGGTTAAATGAGGGCATTTACTTGTGTGAAGTCTGTAAGAAGCGTTATGCAGTTCTATGTACACAAACTACTCCCCATGCCAAACGTATTGACAACGAACCAGGTTTATTGAATTCTAGACCATTCACATGGCGCGAATGTGCCAAAAGGGCACGATTGTATGACAAATGACTGGTGTTTCGTTTTTGCCTCTTGTCGACATGTCATGCCATAATAGGCCATTTTCAATTATGATATTTTTATTAATGGACGCGAAACGTGACAGTATACGTCCTGTAGCTTTTATTTACTATTCATTGATAGAATTAATAATAGTTGTTCTTTATCCATTTGTGGGTCATTATCAGGTAATGTGTACGTGTATTTCAAAACTGTAGTTCACATCACAAATAAGAAATTTTAGAATAACATCGTCAAATCATTTAGAATAATTAAAAGTATCAATTATTATAATTAAATATCAAAGAAATACAATTTAACAAAGCATAACAATTTATTGACTTGTGCCCTATCTGGACCTCGAACTCACGATCTACTGCACCAAATCGCCTAGCCAAACATACCTGCGACTTATGCCACTGCGCCACATCCACGTCCCCTATGAGATGTAGATGTGGATGTGGGATGAAAGTGTGGCGCAGTGGTAGAAGGCGCAGGTATTTTTGGCTAGGCGATTGGGTGACGTAGATAGTGAGTTCGAGGCCCGGATAGGGCACGAGTCAATAAATTGTCATGCTTTGTTTTTGTTTCTTTGATATTTAATTATTATAATTAAATATAGTTTCATACATATCAATTGACGCTTGCTTAGCGTTTCTATCTTCTCTATGTATGAGTATCAGCACTATCTATCGCTTTGTCATTAAAGGGGCAATTCACTCAGGCTAATTCTTTTACATAACCAAGAAGCAAAATATGGCATAAATGTATTGTTTTACATTTCTTATGAAACATATAACACAAAATATTGACAAATTCCGCGTCATTGTTTAGTATTTTAATCGATACCTTTGTAATTCCAAATCGTTGATCAATATGATTAAGCAGATACAATATGTACGCTGTACCCATACCCGAGCCAAAGTCACGCACTTTAAACAAATGAACTACATGATCACTGAGGAGGTGATGAAATGATTTTTAGGCAAGACAATTCATCTAAAAGGGTAAACACACTACTGTCAGAGCGATTCGAGCAGTTCTACACAAAAATTGCTTTACTCTACGAGCAAGGGACAGGGTTCGGCATATAAGATGTTTGTCCACAATGTGTAATGGCGGACAGCGAGTGAGTTTGAACATTTCACACATATTTCACCACCATAGGCTTTTCTGGCATATCACAGTTAAACCGACTGACATAATTCCCATAAGAGCTGGGTTTTTCCCGATATATGTACAAATTTTAATGTTCTCTTAGACTGAATTGTCCCTTTAATTGATATTCGAAAAATCCGCCACACGAACAAGATTCGATATCAAAATAATTCAAGTAGACTGAACGTAAAAATGAAGCAATAGTTGAATATTGATTAATTTATAGTTTTATCCTTGCACTATAATGGCATATGTAGAAGATTTATAACCTAGCTATGATAAACGTCTTTGTAGTTACGAAATTTGTAACGTAAAAATGAGTAACGCTTTGATTTCCGTTATGATGCTAAGAATAGGATTTGAAATCAATGTCAGTAAACTAGTCATACTTTATTTTTAACAAATCAATTAAATGAAGTTTCTGTTTCCTGTCCTATGTGTAACAGTATTGTAGAAAACACAACCTCAGTCCTCACTTTACCTCGGTAATTAACAATAAATGTAACTGACTTTTGTGATTAGATGGAGAGTGGAAATAACGTCACAAGCTTTGCCAAACCTACCGAGACCATACTCCGCGGCTGATATCACTCTGTTCTGATGCCAAAATATATAATAACGTTGAGTGATTTTTTTTTACAAAATACATTTATGTAGACACATTGTCGACAATATCATAGCAGGTAAACATTGTTATTTTGTACTGATGCAGTCCATTTAACTTCATCAATTAATAAATTATGCATAATTAGTATTATGATTGTGAGAAGGAAAACACAAATAGAAGCAACGTTGTATTTATTGTGTTTTAACGAAAACATTTCTCAGCGTTTGGTGAATACTTTCTCCGGAACAAAGAAATTTAGGCTGTTTATATTTACTAATTGCGTACAACGGTTTGTCTAAAATCAAATCGCGACTTCATAATTAGTTAAAACCTTATTGAATTGATTCACTTCATAATACTTTGTGATAATTCCTCTTCGTTCAGATTGCTATACAAATACCACTGATTTGATTGTTTGTTTGTTTGATTAAATAAAGTCCTTTAACAGAGTCATGCATGTGGTGCATTCCGTGTATGAAGTGCGTGGTACATGTTTTGGGAGACTACGGCATATTCATGTTGTCTTCTTGTATAATGGAGCATGCAGCGGAATGCACAAAGTAACATACCCAACATTTTCATATTATGGTGACTAAGGCGAACCAGTCGTTCCATTCCGTTCATGCTGAACACTAAATAGGAGCAGAAACTACCACTTTTATAGACTATGGTGCATCTCGGTCAGAAGACAGAACCAATAGGCTAACTCATAGGGCTGAGCGCTCAACGAAAGCCAAAATTGAGGCGGTGTCAAGGGAAACGTTAGGAAGAAAAAAGTTATTGGGCCATTGAATTTACATCATTAGTGATATTACGAAGATTAATTTGGATTGAAATTGATGATGACGTCAAGACAAACTTCCTAATTTTTTTCTAAATTGCATTAGATAATGGATGTACAATCGTAAATATATTTGTTTTTATCGATTTTAGACCATTAATATATTTTATCTTTCTTTACGCGTCTTTTCAATAAAAAGTAGTGTCCTATTTGGAGAAGCGTCATATAAGGATACAAACGAATACCACTAACCAAGCGAGAACCGTTCACCATAAAAACACGCTATATCTTAAATAAGAAGTATAAATACCACACCATGCCCTGGAGACAGCCAATTATTATATCAAACTGTCAGTACATTTTACAGAACTGTAGAATTTCATGGATGTGTACCCCCTCTAAATAGACTGCTACATAGGGACTGTCCCCGCACATTACAAAAATCATAGAGAACCGGTGTATCGCCTTACACCAAAGTGATATAATTAAAATACACTTCACAAATCGGTATGCTTCATTAGCGGTTTCCGCTACGGGAGTTTCCCGTGATTAAATCCTTTCATTAACAAGCCGAAGATAGTCCTTTAACGCCAGACGGATTTACCAGCAATCAGCACTGTATATATACGTACCTATTCCCAGGTAAATCTGAAGGAAACACATCCGCCAACATGTTTAAGTCTGTTTGTCTATGAGTTTAGGAATATATTTGTTTAAAAGGAGCGTTTCTTAATGAATGTCTCATTGATCTTGGAATCGTCTATGATTTATGTTATGTTGTTTAATAAAATAAGGAATAAAAGCTCCAAACATCAATCAAAGGTAAACGACAATATAGCAGACTATGTGTGCCGAGACTTGCTACAATACATCATAGGTGCTCAAAATGAGTAAGTGATATTGTAATTGTTCGAGGGCAGAACTAGCTAATATGCCTATAAATCTGAGCTAATTAGCACGTATTGAATAAGCCAATGTTTCTTCAGATTATTGGTGTTATTCAAAAATTATGGTATTAGAAGAAGAAAACAAAACCTCTTAGATAGCCTCGTATGACCTTTGAAGTTGAACCTCTCACCTATTTGTGTAATGATGATTAGACATAATGTTGAGGTTAGCATATCAATCTCTCGACAATTACATACTTATACACGTCTTCAATGGCACGAGAAAGGTAGTCAAACATGATTTATTACTCAAAGTCAGGTAATCCATACCAATTAATTTTAAGTTAAATGCAAGTCACATAATCCCTAAGTTGAAGACGTACCAAGTTTACATTCATGTATTAGAAACAAGTGAATATAAAGCAAGGACAAAATTTAAATGATTTTTGTCTCTAATTTCATTTTAAGTTCATTCAGCACTACAAATTACTGTTGCAAAATTACATGTTTGATTGTTAATTTAACCATAAACGGTGCAAACCAATAAATTAGTATTTCCTATCAATTGAAGTTATACAGTAACACCAAATAAGTATACAACATATATTTAATCGCTACGTCGAAGGATTCTCCAGCTAAATTCCACAATCTGTTATCAAATTTGAACAGAAACTGATGCTGTTGAATAATTATCATTATAATGAATTCTGAAGTGTCTTACTTATATATGGGCACAATAAAGCGGAGGTCGTAATGCTGCTGGTTCATTGTTTAGTCCTGAAATAATTGAGATGGAACGCTTTTCACAACTATTGGTTTTTAACATGTTTGTCAATAGAATTGAATCATATTTTGTACAACCTCTTACTAAGGTTCAAATATAATGGAATACCGTGGTGTGATATAATTTATTGTACTCCACATAGGACAACAGTTGTGACGGACCAATCTTCGTCTGACAGACAATGATTTTCTCTTCGTTAGAACATGGCATCGACTGTAGTAAATGATCTTCCATGACTATTAATTGACGCAGAGTATCATTATGCTTTCAAATTCCTTTGTAGGAAAACTTTCGTAAACTTTCGGAAGGCGAAATGCAGAACCTAGTATGAAAGTTTGAAAGATGATTTTGATTGAAAGCAATGTATTTAACTTCTATTTGCCTACGGAATTGGCCCGTATCTAGATTATACAAATTACAAACGAATTCCAGATCAGCAGGATTGCATCCTTGCATACTCACATGAGGGTGTATTTGAGTGGCTGTATGGAATCTCTTGAAACGTTTGTCGCTGTGAGGCATTGCCATGCTGGTAATCGCGGCCAGAACACTTGCATGTGTAGATTTTAATTACAGAACAAAATTAATTCGTTTAATGCCGACATGCTTCATCTTATCTTCAGCAAACCAGACGAAATGGACGACTGTATACTTTTGTGACGAGTAACGCTTCTCTCCATAATTCCTGATTATATCGTTTGGCAGTGGTAGCACTCTCTTAGTGCTAACTCGACTTCAACAACGCTGATACCACCGATAAGTAATATGATTTAAAAGTCACATAGTCCAACAGCGTGATATAGAATTTATTGATTAGTTTGCTTGAATTCTACTGGAAAGTTTGTAATTAAGCTAAAAACTCTGGGATTCACTGTCGCTGTTTGTGGTAGTAAGGGTGTCCGATGCGTGGATCCGTTATCTGTAGATGTTCAAAAGGACTCGAGTCTAAATAGCTAATCCTGTGTCTGTCTTAAAGTGCAGGGCTTAGGTTCGAGTCAGTACGGGAAGTAACACATTTAAATTCAGTATAAGCTTACGGTACATTTACTTCGCAGTCAAATGCAAGATCATGTAAATGTAATCGTAAAAAAGGCACAACCTAGTAAGGCAGTTGAAAGAATTTTGAGGAAAGTTTCACTGGAAACGTTTATCGCAATCAGTTCGTGCGTTTTTTGTTATTTGTACCGAACAAATGCGTGTGGTTTGGCCAGACTGTTTATGGTAAAGTCATTCTGGGTCCGTTTTGTTGTCACTGAAATGCAAACTTTGGTGTGCTGTTTTATTAGGTTCAACGTCCTTTTAACAGTCAAGGTCATTAATGGACGGCCTACAACGACTGCAGTGTGTTGCGGTGTGTGGTCGTCTGTATGTTTTTGGAGGCTGCAGTATATTCGTGGTGTGTCTCCTTGTGATAGTGTGTTTCGAGAAACTGAGGCATATTCGTGGTGTGTTTCCTTGTCATAGTGTGTTTCGGGAGACTGCGGTATATTCATGGTGTTTCTCCTTGTGTTTTCTTGTCATAGTGGGTTTGGGTGACTGTGGTATATTCGTGGTGTGTCTCCTTGTGATATTGTGTTTCGGGTGACTGCGGTATATTCGTGGTGTGTCTCCTTTTGATAGTGTGTTTCGGGAGACTGGTATATCCGGGGTGTGTTTCCTTGTCATAGTGTGTTTCGGGAGACTGTGGTATATTCGTGGTGTTTCTCCTTGTGATAGTGTGTTTCGGGAGACTGTGGTTTATTCGTGGTGTGTCTCCTTGTCATAGTGTGTTTCGGGAGACTGCGGTATATTCGTGTTGTGTCTCCTTGTGAAAGTGTGTTTCGGGAGACTGCGGTATATTCGTGGTGTGTTTCCATATCATAGTGTGTTTCGGGAGACTGCGATATATTCGTGGTATGTATCCTTGTGATAGTGTGTTTCGGGTGACTGTGGTATATTCGTGGTATGTCTCCCTGTGATAGTGTGTTTTGGAGGCTGCCGGTATATTCGTGGTAAGTCTCCTTGTGAGTGAATCTTTTCCTCTTTATATTGTTCTTTCTCACTGAATCATGACAACGAACAAGCACACCTCAAGGTCACATTAAATCTACAACTTAGATATGAGTAAATACAGATACAAACATGGTCAATATATAAGCCAGGGCTTTGCAAACAATAACAACATATTTCGCGCTTAATTCATAAAAAATATGGTGGCACAGCTATTTTACATGAAATGGCGGCACAATCCGTATCCTATTGAATATCGTGACAAAACAGACGCTCAGTATATACTGACATTTCAGTCTGTCATCATATGGCAAAAATAATCAATGGTTGTCATCAGACGATTACGTAAATTAAAAATCTGATAGATAAATCCCATTTGTTGACACTAGGAATGAATATTTGTATATCTTGATATAGCTTATATCTGTATGTCAAACAGATGGGGATAATCAGACATGTCAGAATAGTTATTTTGTCTTGCAATGAAACATAATAACATTCTTTGACATCGCTGGTAAAGCCTGTTATTTTAAGTCTGTGTGCCAAATCAGAGACATACTCAGATAATGATGCGATATACGATAGTCCGTAAACGAGGCTAAGTCTATTTTTACTATCCTGTATATAAAGATACTTACAGCCACCTGTTACACGTGTAAAATGGTACGTATACATGATATACACATGTATTATTAGCGTCCGCTAAATATAGAATGTGAAGAAATTATCTCCCTTTTTATTAAGGTAATATTTGTTTAAAAGTGACGACTGTTCCTATTTATTACTAGGTTCCAAGATTATCAATGCATTTGAATATTAGATTTTCGAGACAATTTACAATGAAAACATTACATTTAGATATAATGATGAGTTTGAATTCAACACACCACTATAAAAACCTTTATTTGTACCTATTTCAAAGGATCCTGCAGTTTGTCATTGGCGTTTGTTACACACATTAACCCTCATTTGTTTACATACATATGATATCACAGTGATATATGTAATTTTAAGGAAACGTGAATTGTGTGTGGGTGTGTCTTCGGTGGCATGTTTCAGTGATATAACACTATAAAACGGGTCAGAGTTGCACTATACAAAAGACACAACACGAATATACCGGAGTATCCCAGAACACACACACACACACACACACACACGGTACTACATACACGGAAGACCATCCTTTAAATTACTACGGCTTTCAATAGGACGTTAATTAAATTTTTCAGCAACATAAAAATACCAAGTTATCGAACGTACTACATTTGTATTAGACAGAACAAATTGACATCAATACAAAGTTAACTCAAGGATAACTAATACGCTTGTTTGATGCTGTGGATATCAGGCCTAAATATCATTTATGAAACATAAACTTTGCTATAAAATACAAGACAATGACAATACAATTAGTTGTCCAAGCCTTTCGAGTCATAGAAAAATATGTCTCTAACATAAAACCCTATCTTAGTTTTATCTTCATTATACACGTTATCTGAATAACAAGACTTCCTGTCGTATCAACGGGATTAGACAAACAGGTCTAACACACCAATGCACAATTTAAAACAACAAACAGTCTTATACATAATCGGATATTAAGTGGGATTTACTCGAATGTGATTGACAGCGAAGCTCTAAAAATGATATTATGTTTTGTTTCCGTGAACACAAATAACCTTCAGATTTGAAAGCGTTGTTATAAATCTAATAATCTGTCGGATAATCCGGCCTGCCTTTCAGGTTCATCCTCAAGTACAGTTACCTTTTGTTAGTATTTATATGATAACTATGGCTTTATCAACAATGCATCAAATCGTTCTATTTCACACCAGACGGAAACAAGTTTCTTAGCCTTTCCAGACAAAAATATCGGTATCAAGCTTTCGTTCAACAAGTCTGTTTACTTAACAAGAGGCGCGTGCCAATTTATGTTTTAAAGGGTTTTAAGTGTTCCGAAATAGATCCGTGAACTTGTAGAAACCATCAGTAAACATGGGAACTGACTTGTTGCGATCAACAACTGATTATCTAAAAGTTGCAGTATTTAAAGAAACACCAGAAAGTCGATTTCATCAGAAATATCGAACACGTGTATTCCATTCCACTTCAGGTGGATAAATCGATTCCAAAATAGGTTGTACCAGGAAATTAGAAATGTACATTCTTGATGAATATTTCACAACGTCCATCATTTTCATTGTCGATTTTTACAATTTTACAATTTTCCCCTTCCAGTGCTATACAAACGGTAACTTCTGTAAACGTACACGCCAGTCCCTACAATATGTGTGTATCATATACTTTGATAAATAGTTTTCTTTTTGATAAGGCGGATGGTTGGCGTCCTAATTTGACAATTCGTACCACTATTGCTATGAATCCCTCATTCTGACCGCTAGGCAGAACAGCATCTCCCACTTTTATAAATTATGAGTGTCCCGGCCAGGGGACAGAACCCAGATCTTACCTTATAAGGAAGAGCGCTCATCAAAAGGTCAAAAGTGGGGTGGTGTCAGGGGAGACTTTAGGATGAAGAAGCCTGTTAGAAAGAAGGGAAAATATAAGATACTAAATTTAATTGCCTTTTACAATCATTCAATAGAGCCAACAGGTACAATTTTAACACTATCTTTAGGGCAGAAAGGAAAGTATTCCACAAAATTATGTGTTCCGAAAATTCAGAAAAAGCTAGCATTATCCGATTAGTTACAACACTTTCCATGCTAATTCATGCTGAAGTACAGTCTCCAAGCAGACTACGATGTCAGTAGGGAAACCATGCGGCAGAAGGAACACCAAATATGCAAAATAATACCAATAACAATGCCAACCAATTATAATTACTGCTTATTTCCTTAAAAGATTTTAGAATAGGCCGAGAGATTTTATTTCAATTGGCTGTGTTTGTATTGTTAAACACCACATCCAACGCTTTAGTCATTTATCGCCAAATCGAAATAAATATACCAAAAGCAAATAGTATTTTAAGGTAAGAATTTTAACATGTATGGAACCAAAAAGACAGTTCTAATAATATAATACCAATAGTAGAGTTATATTACACAAGAGTATGGACTGTTACAGATGGTGAAATTTTTACCAAAGTACGATTTAATTGTAGCCATTATATTAAGAACACAACTTCGAAAGAAACCGTCGTCAGAATTATTTGTAGGATACTGGCCATGAGCATTGTCTTTTCAAGTACTTTCTTCAAATCTTTAACTGTCTGATGATTTTTCAATCAAACATATTTCATCTGTAAACACATTTTTTCTCCAAGCAATATTGCCTAAAGTAATGTTAAAATGTACATGTATTTTCCCAAATTGATTTCTGCATAGATCCGCGACTAGGATGTCCTTCAGTCGGTGGTGTTATGAGCCTTCATCTGCTACGGAGCCTTGTCTATTATACCTAGGGGAGTGACAAACGAGAAATTCACTACCCATGGATGACCTCCTGAACTTGAACATCAGTATGGAAGTCTGAGAATGAATAACAAAGTAATTCTTTAGACAATAGAAAGAATCATGCTCATTTCTGAATTGTGCGATTGCAAAACCTGTTTCGATCCCAATTGACAAAATGAAATATAAGCGTTCTTTTTTCATCTACGAGAGAGATGTATTTACTTCTAGACTAAACAATTGTACCTTTCAGAGATCTATCACATTGTTAAACATGTTTGATGCAAACTGAAGTGGAAAAAACCCTCATCGACTCTTTAAAAACCTGTTTCGATATTTCTTCATTATATATTCTTATAACATATGTATGATTTTCTAAATGCATTTATAATTCAAATTCTTCTTATCCTACCTCTTTGCTAGATTATATTTTTTTCTGTTCTATTTATAAATGAAGTATACCTACATATATATTCTTTTACTAAACACCTTAAAGCAAAATTAATGTACTATTACTATTATCTGCCATCATGTATGAAAGATAATATGAGGGAAGAGTATAAATGAGATATATGGATTGAATAGTGAGGTGTTTTATGAATGACTGGTAAAAGATGAGAGTATGATAAGTGACGCTATATTGATGAATAAGATAATGGTATGAGATGAAAATGATGATGATGATGATGATGATGATGATAATGATGATAATGATGATTATTATGATGATAATATGATTCTGATTTTGAGAATGGTAGTGATATTGAAGTTAAATAAGAGAAAAAAAAGTATTTAGTATTTTGGAATATTGCACTTGAAAAATTAATAAAAAATAAATTAAAAAAACCAAACATTGTTAGCCTATAAGAACTCGTGCAAAAATATCATCTTCACTTATTTAAGCAAAGAAAAAATGTTTTACCACTCTACCACTAAAACTATAAACAGAAATCATATTTGAAACAAATTAGAGGATATCAAGATGTATTTTATCTGTCTGTTTACCTTTGGAATCAGCAGGCGTCTTTCAGCAGTCTTCGGTATAGTAAAATAATATCGCTAATCAAGGCAAGAAACGAAAGATGAGAATCGTGGGGTGATGGATAGCTTAGAAATTGGTTTGAATCATACCAACGTCCAATAGTAGGAGTTGATAGGGTGTCGTGCTCCAGAGGAACAACCGTGATATGACAAAATGGTCTCTGGTGTTACTATCAGAAGGTGATGCCACCCCCTCGGAAGCAGCATGAACATGGTCATCAAAATAGCATTAGGTGTAATAGCACTGTTACGTTAACAGCCGATATATCAGTGTTTATGTCC